>NW_020439039.1:164692-188378 GCF_000699045.2 Agrilus planipennis | reverse complement strand
GGTAAAAGTTTGTAACATAACGTACTAGTGTACGAAAACAAATGTATGTGTTATGGTTGTAAAAGTTGAGACAAGATGCAGACCTACTTTGACCATTCACATGTGTTAAACGTTACTTTTGCCTGGCAGGGCTCATTAACTCCACGTGCGGTAATACAAGGATGTGTCCAAAAGGACCAAGTTGGTTATTTTGTTTTCGTTAAATGTAAAAAGCTAAATATTGATATAACCTCGTATAATTACACTGCTAGAAGTGACTGGAATAAATACACATAATGTTGTAGTTTCTAACAGGTTGTTCAGTTCGCTTTTGATTGTAGTGGAATTTACTTGATTGTTAGTGTTAGTTTATTTATTTAGTGGTCATTTCATAAAAGATTATTACAATAAGGACAATTAGTAGTGTGATAGTGCATTCTAGTAGGGTTCTTATTCAACCGTCAGTTAGTGGTGAGTTACATTACCAATGCCTATCGTATAATTCTAAATATTCCCGGTATCTGGGCCAAAATTCGCAGCAACTGTGTACGCCGCTGTCTGTGTTGTATTGAAGCAAATGGCGGACAATTTCAACATTTTTTATAAAAGGTACGCTTTTTTTTGAACTTTTACCTTTTTTTTACAAGGTGGAGGTGCATTCGGCTTCTTCCCGGTAGGTACTTGTTACATCCACACTAGATTAGCTGAGCGACGTTAGTCGCCTAGATCCAGGCCCGTAATGAAACAAATTGTACGTTCAAATTTACAAAGACGATTTGCGAGCTCAATTGTCACTGGATTAAAAAATTGTATAACACTTTTTTGTTATATTTTGTGTCAGGAAAGCATGGTTTCTTTTTTAATTATTATAAATGGGACACCCTGTATAAAAACTGAAGTGTTCTAGTATTTGTTAACGCCTAGTTTGACAAACTTTGTTGTTTTATGATTAAAACTCTCATTAGTTTTTTAATGTGATGTTTATTCAAACTTGACACTTACATAAAAACCTAACGCTAAAAAAATATTAATACTAATTAACTGCTATGTTACGAAAAGCTTGATTAGGTCTGTTGATTCTGATTGTATCTATAATTGTGTCTGATTGTCTATCTGATGCTTGTGCTTTTATCCCTTTTTTTTTTGACATCAACAAAAATTGTGTGAAGAGGGATTATTAATAGAAGAAATAGGGTGGTTGGTTCAAGATAAGAAAGTGAGGTATAAGGGGTGCAGTTCGATATGAAGAGAAAGGGAGAAGTATCGACTATTGCACACTAACGAAAATAACATGATAGCTTTTATGACTGCAAATAAAGATAAGGAATACGAAGTATTGAAATATTCTGATATTGGGATAAACCCCTAATGACACAGCTATCATTAATAGTCAATATTAAAAATGCACAATAGAAAAGGTACCTATGAATAACCCTATGAACCTCTAATAAACTAATTGTTTGCAAAGTGAACAAAATAAGATAGTCATAAACCTCATTTAAAGTAAATGTAACTTATTTTAAAAAGCTAAGATCCCAATCACAAAATTACAACTAAAAACTATAACGAAACAGTAGCTGTAAAACGTTGACACTTAACAGTATTTGTAGGGTAATAGTATTTTACGAATAAGTATACGTAATATTAATAAACATTTTTGAAACTCATTCTCAGTAACTTCACATCGGATCTAGTTATTAATTTTTATATCCTTTTTGTTTTAGATTCCACATTCTTCTGATAAGCCATAGAGGCTTCCTGAGGGCAGTGAAGAAAACTAGGGCTGGGTAAGTTTGAATGTTCATCTACATATTAGGTATATAAGTTTTCTGTCTCAGTGATGTTGACTCTACTAATGACACGAAAGTTGTTTCTGAAATTTTAACTAATCTAAATCTTAACTAATAAAATAAAAATATCTTGAAGGACTCTGTTCAAATGCTTAAATTGTCTCTGAAGGGTTACTGTTGCCTTACTTGCTCATACAGCAACTTGCATAGGTATTTCATTCTTTTTGAAAATGAATTTTCTTCGTTGTACTAAACATCTAATTAAATCTAAATTCCTTTCCAAATGATATTTTAACAGCATTAGATGAACGGAATGGAAGATACAAAACAGAGGATAGCGCAAAATCAAGTCGGTTAGTTTAGAAATACCGAACGATAACTAAAGAGGTCTCCAGAGTATGACACTGTACGGGTGAACGCGACGTCATTGAAAATGTTAGAAGCATTTAAACTTTGGTGTTATAAGCGGTCGCTAAAATTTTTTTTGATAAAAAAAGGTTAGGAATGAGGCAGATATTAGAAAGAATATGAAAATAAGGAAAAGGGAAGATGGTACAAGAATGCTACGACAACTTCTGCGACTTGAAGGATTAATTATAGAGATATATAAGAAGCAGGAATACGAGTAAAGAGAGGCAGAAGTAGGTCTAGTGTTTGCAAATAGTTAGGGATATAGGATGTTCTAGTATAGGGGAAATAGAAAATGCAAAGAATAGTTTTTCAAAGAGAGTTTTTTCTGTGACATAAATCTCATATTGAGTATTTCAAGCAACCAAAATTCTAGGGTAGATCTCGCATGTAAATACCGCTTTTATGTAACGTATCAGCAGCATAATTTAATATTGCGGTTTTCGAAAACGGCTGTGGCGATTTTGATAAAATTATCAGAGAAATAGTTACACATATGCAAAAAAGTTTAAAAATTGGAAAAATTCGTTTTCTACCAGGGTTTAGAAATAATTTCTGTACTCTTCTTTGTATAATCTGTTTTAGCTGTCGTCAAGCTAATTCATCTCTGGAAAACTCACTGTTATTCTTACGGGCAATATGATAAAACGATAGAAAAAGGAAACTGTACATATGTTCGTAGGTTCGTAGATTTAGAAAAAGCTTTAAATACTATGTTAAATGAGACAGGATGTTAAATATACTTAAAAATGTAGGGATAATATACAGAAATAAAAGGGTGTTAGATAGATATGTGGAGCAACAGGCAGTTATAGAGCTTGAGCAGCAACGTAAAGAATTAATATTAGAAAGGGCGTCAGACAAGGATGCACACATCAATAAGGAACAGGTGAGATAGGTTGGTAGGACAACTTTCCATGATAGGCTACTCAGAAACAAGAGTTAACAGGAGTAGAGGTAGACTTAGGTTAGATGACTGTTCACAAATAGCCAAGGATGTGGAATGTTCTAGTTTTAGGGAATCGCGAAGATTAACTCAGGATAGGAGGAGCGTGTCCAACCGGTCTTAGGACTGACGACCTTATAATGATGGATAATATGATTTGAGAAGGTTTTTATCACTTTTGTTCTTAGAAAAATACATTACAAGATGCAGTAGCAATCATGCAGTAATTATTTAAATTATCACATTAATTATTTATGTAAATTATCGTACATTCGTTGCCAGTCATCAAAGAAGTGGTAGTATATATATACACAGAAATGGATACCTACAGTAAATGAATTTCGTAATTTCACCGTTGAAACTTATAACCGTAAACTATCCGTAAGGGGTTAATTTTCAGAGGTAGGGTGTTGAAATTTTATCGCATTTTCAATTAGGCCACCGCACCGCTGTTTTATAGCATCCTTCTATATTTTAACGGAATAAAGTAATTAAAAGTTAACACGATACTACACACTTAAGTACTCAACTAGCATTCGCTTGCGCGTTTCTACTTCACCGTTTCATCCCATTTCGCGCAAAACGTATCTTGTTACTGCTGCGGAACATTAAAACAAATTTAATTGAAATTAATACTTATTTGGTTAGCGTACGATTTCGTTTCAATTTAATGCGAAATTCGTAAAAGGAATAAATATAGTATATCTAATAATAAGCATTTAAGAAATGTTTTAATATCTACTTATATTTTTGAGCTTCTCAAATTACTGTTCAAAGGTTTAAACAAAATTATTTTAAGTTTTGAACGATGAAGTATAATTTTATAAGGTTCTAACAAGATTTGAGTGACGAGTGAGTGAAACACCTTTTTTTTGTCCACGAAATTGTGGAGCTCGGGCTGGAATTAAACTTAATGTCTCCATAATTGCAACTTTATGAGAGGAAATAAAATAATACTATGGCAATAATAAGAGTTTTATTTGCTACATGATATCTTCTTTTTATTTTCCTGCTGGAATGGTATCACAATAACCTTATTTTCTTACCGTAACTTGTTCACATAATAGTTCGTTGAGGCGACATCGAAGTTTATTTACGGAAAAATAGGTCAATAACTGGCTGTTTGATACTTCAGTGGTTAAGCATTTAAAGACTTAACATCAGATGATTAAATTGTAATAGTTTACGTCTGGAACAGTTAACCTACTGTTACCACAGTAACGATTACAATTTATAACCGTCTCGGTAACGATTGCTAACCGTAAGCACTTAGTGTTTGTAGCATCGGCTGCGGAATAATATAGTGAAGGAGTATAAAGGGTAGTTATAGAAGAGGGGAGTGAATCCACTCAGGGGAGGGAGAATGGGTGGTGCTCATACATTTGTGTCTATAGTTTATTGGTTTTCGATGCAGCTTAAGATTCGTTATTAATATCAAATTTTGTCAATTGCTTATAGTTCTGATATTATGATGAAAAATTTGTTGTTAAAATTAATTCACAACGAACTATCTTTCTGATGATTTGATATAAAATTTCTGTAGTAATAGAATTATTGTATTTAAATCATCATATCCGAATCCGATGGGACTTGAATCTTGACTAAGCTCTTGTACTAACTACAGTGGGTTGATCGGCTTGCGAGTTTCGATGATTTAGGAAGCCGGACCATAGGTTCAAGCATAATGGAGGGGAGGGTTCTTAAAAAGAAACCAGACTAAGACAAGTCCCTGAAAGAGGGCAGTAGCGATTTTAATACTTAGGGTGACAGAAATCGTGAAGGTTGGTATGGCACTGTGATGCACAATACTGCGATGTGGAAGAGAACGGGGAACTACCACATTATGATATACCAAGTAAAACACACGCAAACTATAATATTAGCGTCCTCTGGCATAAGGTATTCCTGACGTAAACTAGTCCCCCATTCGGATATCCTGGCGGGGACTACCTACAACAATAAGTGCAATAGTTTGTTTAAAGAGCATCAGGCAGTTATAGAGCTGGAGCAGCAAGGAAGAGAAGTAAATATTAGGAAGGGAGTCAGACCAGACTGCTTCATACGGGAATATCAAGTGCTAATATCGAATCAATGTTGAGTTTAAAACTTCTTGAGGTCTCTGAAGTTTGTTAGTTTAGTGTTAGGTAGTCATATCCAATGATTAGTTAACTGAACTTAAGCGATGTATATGGGACTGCTTTTGATAGTGAGTGCTAGGACAGAAATGGATGGATAGGGGTTTCAAACGGGCAGAAAATTATTATTTTATCTTACACTCCTCGTATGAGTTACTTAATTCGGGCAAAGTTTTTTACAAATTGAATCGATGAAGCTTTCAAGTAATGTAACTCCATATTTAAAAATAATAAAATAAAAACACTAGGAGTTTACAAATAATTTATTATAACCACTATAATTATTTCGACACACTGTGCCTTCTTCAGGTGGTGAAGATATGATATATCTATATATATCCTGTATATCTTCACCATCTGAAGAAGGCACATTGTGTCGAAATAATTATAGTGGTTATAATAAATTATTTGTAAACTCCAAGTGTTTTTATTTTATTAAAGTTTTTTACTTCAACAAAAACATTCTATTTAAACATGTATGTTAATGATAATGTACGTATATAATCACAGTTCAGAGACGAAACAAGTATCAACTACTTAATAACCAAATGAGCATTAAGTTGTGTTCAAACAGTGGAGTTTTCGATGGCTAAATATGAATTGAATTACATTAAGAGCCTACAGAGTTGGCTACGAGTGGAATATGCATGTAAATAGCGTTATTATTCATATATAGGAAAATTCAATAAGTGGCCAATCGGGACTGGATTATTATAAATGGTAATTAGCTAGTTATAATGCGTTCCTTTTCACTGAAAGCAAATCAAATGGAAGCGAAGTGTGTGGTGTGATTCATTGACGGAGATTATTAAAAGCAAATTGATAAATAATCATTTTGGAATATAATAAAACCCCAAAATGTTATTTCTACATCGACATTATATCAAAATTTTCTTTTTCTGTTTCGAGATTGTATGTTGAAAAACTTACGTATTATTGTTTACAGATATGCCTGGATACGTCAGAACATACATTTAAATATTATGCAAATATGGTTTTTCGAGTCCATACTTATTCGTAAAGGATTTTATTTTAAGATATTTCTTGTCCTTAAGCGCTAAATATAACATGAAGTTTGCTCATTTCGTAGTCTTGCAAGACTGAGCGAGGAAATTGGCCAAATTTACATACCGATACTAACATTCACCTTGTACTAGGTAGGAAGCTTTTATAAAGATATTCCCGAGACTAAGTGGAACAGTAAATAAACGAAATTTCTCCATCTTATTTAACACGGAACTTTTTATTCATACACCCCGTGAAAAGAATGTTTGTGCGAGACTGTCTTGCTTTTAAGTAGGTAAAGCGTTTTGAAATTTGCGAAAGCACCAACTGAACTTTTTGTTACTAAGAGCCTACCAATTAAATCTTTGCGGATTTTTAAACTTTAAAAAACGCCCTCAATGAAGAGTTTCGCGGGTAGTTACGACTGTTTAGTCAAATGTTTTAGCATCAGAAATGCAAAATGTAGGGTGTATAAAAAAATTCGTTCCGAAAAAATTTATTTATAGAAGATGTTAAGTAGAAATATTTAAATGTAGTAACCATTGACTTCTACTACTTTCTTTTGATCTGTCGGCAGCTGATAGATTTCTTGGCGATAAAACGTTTTAACAGTATGTATTTTTCGAATACTTTTGTGGAATTGCTGCTCCATTATGTAATTCTGTCGAGAAAGTCAGTAGTCGCTTGGAAGAGTGTCTGGTAAATAGAGTAGAAAAAAAACATTTTGGTGTTTCTTTCCGACCAGCCACTATTGTTGGTGAGCGGGCAGTCCCTCCGGACTACGCCGAAAGGTAAGGCGGAAGGCCCTCTTCAGCCTCCTTCCAGGAATCGTAGGTGGTGGTTCGGGTGAGAAAGATGAGACGGACGAAATGAAGACAGAAGAGAACGAAAGGTTATTTGTGGAATATTACTGCCCCAACATTTACCTAAGTGATCCAAGGAAACCACAGAAAAACTTAGACCAAGGCAGATGGATCCGGAATCAGCGCGATCCCGATTGCTAAGCAATGGCCTAAACCTCTAGGCCATGCCGCTCGGTCGGCAGCTATGGTAAAAATTCCCGTTTATATTAGTTTGAGAGATCACGGAATTTTTGTATGTGACCGAACATCACTATAATCCTGATTCTCACTATCCTTAAATTGACGGTCAGCAGCCGTCCGTCAGATGTATTATTCTGTTTAAAAAGCATTATGTGGCTGGCCGTGGACTGACGGAGACTTACATGGATAATGAGAACACACAATGCTTTTTAAAGGAATAATACTTTCACGGGCATCTGACGGTCGGCTGCTGATAGTGGAAATTAGCCATTTGCTGAAATTTCGCTGTCGACGTCCATGAGTGTATGGTAGTCTTTCATAAGTTTTTTCAGCCAAAAGTTATGATCAAGAGCTCGTAAAATAGTATACGTCACTAATCTCACCAAATACAGAGCAATATCCTTTTTACTGTTTTGATATTGTTGATTACCCTGAATCTAGCTATTGCTTTCTATTTCTCCTCGTCGTATCTTGCCTTGAAAGCAATGAGAAACACGTGCCACCTCGTTTTTACGTATAGCTCTTTCGTTACAATTCATGTGGGACCCGTTTTCTTTTTGAATTTTCCCTAAAGCACGTGGTTTTTCATAAATAGCTTATCGAGTTACGTCTAATATTTGTGCACGCCGTTGTTATGTTTCTGCAGAGCCTTGATCCAGTAGATGCTGTAGCGTGATGGTCTATCATTCAAATAGAAATCTCCGCTTTTAAATTTTAGAAGCACTTGCTTTTTGAGTTTCAACAGCACTGTGTCCTTGGTGATCGTAAAGTAGACAATATCTAACATGCACAATGCTTATTTCAATTTCTGTTTTAGTTTACTACAGTTCATTTGTATTGCTAATATTTTGTAAACTTAGATTAGAAGTAATAGTATACACAATAGTACATAACTGTCTTTTAGAAGTCGACGTCTTTTAGGAACGGGACGACCGTTTTTATATATTCATCTTACACTTGAATAAATGATTTCCAAATTGTAATATACAGACAATATCATACAAAAATAAATCAAGAAAACTTATGTCTATTAGTGCCACTAATTTCGAAACGGATACGTGTGTCTAGCTGTTATTTCCTTTTGTACCATCATTCGCACTATATATATTGTTTTTACCGTGTACTAGTGGATTATAAAAATTCTGACTAGTTTCAATGTCGGTGAAGAAAAAGGAGAAACCAAAGAGTAAAGTAAAGGACTAAAACACTTCAGTATTAATTGAAGTGAAGCTTTCCGAGCTTAACTGTCGTAGTCTCTTCCTCATGCTGTAGCTAGATGTTTAGCCGGTCTCAACAGATGGCATCCTCAGTAGATTTGCTGCTGTCAGGACAGTCGTGAAAACATAACACATTGCTCTCCTGGTTTTTGAAGTTTGTTTTTTTTAGGAATTTTCACGTATTTAAAAAATTTTGCGAAAACTAACTGGATTAGTTACGTTTGTTACCTAATAACAATGTTCTATATCCTTATTATTTTGACGTGTATACCATGAGATCCTGTCACACAGCCCAAAATTTTTCTAGGCTAATTTATTTTTTTAAGGTTCAAGTAAAAAGCAAAGGGTTTTAGTCATTCCTTCTTAACGTGTTTTTCTGTTTCTGGATTGAATGTTTTCCGCTGATAAGAAACTTAGGGGTTATATCAAAATGAAGCCATTCACGAAGTTTTAACCATGTGCTAGTAATTCAATACAAAGGATTATCTCCTAGAAAAATGATTACAATATTTATTTGGATATTTAATATCAAATTATTAATATTTTCATACACATTCTCACTCGGCGAGGAGGGCGAAGTCGCGAAAATCATGCAAAAATATGCTATTTATTCACTATCACAATCTATTTAGATTAAATTTATTTCGTGAAAACCATTTAATTCCATAAAATCTGGATTATTGAATCGGTTGGATTGTAAACATTGGATTAGGGATGAGAAGTTAATGTTTACTGACTTGTTCTTAACAAGTAATGCCTCTTTTATTCGTATCTATTCTACCTAAAATCATCTAATGTAAGTGAAAACAAACCTATAGAAAATATTATTTTGCAAAATTGTAAATTCATTAACATATTATTGAAGATGTAAATTATACTGTGAGGAAGAATATCAAATGGCGATTTTACTTTCCTTTAAGAATTTCACAAGTTTTAATATAGGTAATATTGTAAGTTTTACAAAATTACGGAAAATCTGACATGTTTACTATTTATGGAAGTAATTACAAAACATTACATACAATGGTTGGAAATAATTATTACTAGGTATCCACGACGCGCATTAGAATGCAAATTTAAACGAAATGGCAGTGCACAAATCAAATAAACGGACAGTTTTATTTCAGCGAAATTAATTAATTCCATTGTGCTCTTTAGCGTTATCTGCACTGATTTGTTCAGTTAACCGACTCTATTATCTATGGTCGTTTCCCCAAGGGCCTGCTGCAACTTAACCATACGGCATTGTTCGCTTATACAACATGTTTACAACATCAAACCAGAAACCGTGGATTCTGTGTAATAAACCCTATCCTGTCGTGACATAAATTATGGCAATTGACTGAATTCGCTTTATTACCGTAGAAACATTTGTAAAATACGATTGAATCTACTAATAGATTCCAGTTTAAAATAATAATTTCTATTACCTATTCACTAATTCAAATTGAATCATTTTTAGGCTAAACGGAGATGATTTGTAGGATATAAGTTAATAATTTAAAATATTATAATTTTGTGTTTTGGAAAGTTATTTCTGAGGAGTATATATGATATTAATGTGAAAATTCATTTTTTTTTATTTAATCCCACTACAAACTCCCTCAAATTATTGAGTAAAAAATTTTGTTGCTGTTTTCAAACCCTCACCAGGAATCGAACCCGAGACCTTTGGTCAAAGGGAGTTTGTAGTGGGGTTAAATTAAAAAAATGAATTTTTACAACCCCTATTAAATGTCAAATATATATATCTATAGTATAATTATAATAATTGAAATTTAAGATGAGGTAAACAATAACAATAGATTTTCATCGATCCCATTTAAAATCTCGTTAATATACCCTTACCTACTTGATTGGTGTAAGAAATTTTATTGATACATAAATGTTTAGTGACGTGTGGGTTATAACCATTCTACTGCGATATGAATGGTTTTTTAATTAATAAAAGTTGAAATTTTACTCATATTTCCAATTTTTTATTTTTCGTAATGTAGATTTTAAAGTTTCCATACTCCTATTACAATAACATAATGAGTTTTATTGCAAGCTGAATTTCGGAACGTTCACGAACATAATGCTAAAGGTTATAAATATGTAAGAGTTATTCGAAACGAAACACTTAAAATATTTATCTGCAATAAATAATTAATGTTTAGGGTGTAATACACACAGGCGTTGTATTTTCTGGATAGGGCCTTCATTGCTTTTTCTCTAAGAGTATTTTTTAGTGGATAGAAAAGGGAAACGAATAAAGTAAAAGCAAAGACATAATATACAAATACATATATACGTCATACTATCGAAATGTTTAATTTGTCAAGTGAATATATCTAATACAAAAACAATTTTGTGAGTATGACTTGATATGCAATGAAATTTCGTTGATATTACAAAAGTATCAACAAGAAAAGTCTAAAATTAACTCTGAAGTGTCACCGTCACCACTCAACTTGAAATCAAATAAATGCATACATCTAAAATTTAGAAATTCGAAAAAGGTTGTTAAAGGTGTATGTTTGGAGCGCGGCGTTGTACGGGTGCTTAACATGGACAGTGGGCGCAGCGGAAGAGAGAAGGTTAGAAGTCTTCGAAATGTGGTGTTATAGGCGAATGATGAAGATAACGTGGGTAGAAAAGGTTAGAAATGAAGAGGTATTAGAAAGAATAGGAGAACAGAGGACTCTATGGAAGTCAATAAGAAATAGGTGAGATAGGTTGGTAGGACACCTTCTCAGGCATAAAGGTCTAGCCAGAGACATATTAGAGGCAAAAACAGGAGGGGTAGAGGTAGACCTAAATTAGATTACTATTCGCAAATAGTTAAGGATGTGAGCTGTTCTAGTTTCAGGGAAATGCGAAATTTAGCTCATGATAGGAAAGAGTGGAGGTACGTGTCCAACCAGTCTTAGGACTGACGACCTTATGATGATGATGACATAATAAATACAGAGACATGTTAATGTCAACAGTATTTTGACAGAACAGAGCAATCCAAAAACAAACGATTTCATCCCTGAATGTAATAATGTGTGCAGAGAACTGTGATATCTAGCAATATGGTTTATTAAAACATGCGCGTTACTTTGGTTACAGCCGTAGGTACATGTGATAAGTGGTTGTCCTTTATTGAAATTCTCACCAATTGTAGTCGAGATCCTCGTCGACGCGACGCTGCAATTTCGAGAAAATTCATTAAGATTTAGGAGGTCGGGATGCGCCGGAAATACAGCAGCCCTCCCAGGGAATTTTAATACGAATAGCGAGTAGAGCCGCGGCTCCAATGTATAAGTACGTGCGCTCTGTCTTTAAGTTTTCATTAAAAATTATCTGAAAGGAGAGAAGTTTTAAGTGCACCGCCACACCGGCACACTTATTATGCAGCGCGTTCTTCCACGCTCGCACTTTATCAAAATATAATTCTATAGCGCGCGACGTGCATGAGGGCGCCCACTTCAGACCTTCTTTTTCGACCACAAACTCTCGAGATAGTTATGCGCCAGTTTGTACTGCTTCGAGTGTTAGATAGTCATGACAAAGTAAACTTTACTTCGATCAAACTCGATGCCGATGTAATGAACGGCACCCAACTCATGATCACTGGAGTTTCTCGATCAATTCGTCTACTTCCACCTATATATTCAATGTCCGTGAGGATTTTCTCCTAAAATTGTTTCATCGTTGATGAAAGATTTCGACCAAGACTAAAAAGAAAATCAAACCAGAATGTTTTGCTGAATTTATTCAATGTAATTGTTTTCTCACATCATAACAGTAATGCAGGTATTGTGCCTAAAAAAGTACGTAGTATCTGAAAATCCATATTCAATCTTTTTTCTATATTTATTTATTTTATAACAATTATAGAAACGAAAAATTACAATTAATAAAGTATTCTTCAGCCTAAACTGAAAGCGTTTTAGATGTTTCGCAAAACTTCCATATCAAATTTCTTTTTATTTTTAGAAAGCCATTTTCTTTGTTTACTGAGTATGCACAGACCTTAAAGCCTCTGCTCACTCTTAGCAAACATCAGCCAGATATATGTTTTAACTCCTGGCAATGAAAAAAGGACTAGTATATTACTTGTAGCTAGATGGCTACGCTGGAGCTACGATGAGAGCTGCTTTTTATAGTCGAAAAAGCTATATCCGTATCTTTCAATCGAGTTCATATAAAAAAGACTAATATTCTGAGAAGGAAAAATTCAAGGTGTGTAGTAATTAATTATATTAGTGTTTTCCATTATTGAGAATATAAGAAAGTGAAAGTGGGTGGTTGATCGAACGGTGAAGTGCAATTACTTTCTGTAAAGGCTAAAAAGGTATGGCTCTTAGTTAACGCCTACGCTGTTTAAAGATAATTGACGTTAATGTTCATTTTATAAATTATATTTATTGAGAAAATTTGTTTGAATTGGAAGGGAGATCGGCTGCCCCATTGTCGTTTCGAATTTCTTTAAACGCGCCAAATGCTGGTAGGTACTCTCAGAACTTAGAGATCTGTCATGCTGACATCGCCCTTATTTTATTTATTTATAATCTATACATCGAAGACGCCATCAACATCATTAAAGACAGTACAACTGTAGGGATAGTTGTGCAAGGGCAAAAGATTAGTATGCTTAGATTTGCAGATGATATAGCAGTATTAGCATCTAGCAAGGAGGACCTAGAGATAGCTTTAAATAAAATGGAGCGGTCCTGACAGATCAGTACTGTATGAAAATAAATAAAAGTAAAACTAAAATACTGGTATGCAAGGGAAGAAAAAGTAGGGAAAGAGCGAATATTAAGATAGGAGACGAAAAATTAGAAGAAGTGGCTGATTTTAGATACCTAGGAAGTCAGATAAGACAGTATGGAAGGAGTAGTAGGGATATAAAGCAGAGGATAGTGCAGGTCGTGTCGCCTTTGATAAAATGAAGTCACTTCTATGCTCGCGAACGGTTAATTTAGAAATTCGAAAAAGGTTGTTAAAGGTGTATATTTGGAGCACGGCATTGTACGGGTGCGAAACATGGACAGTGCACGCGGCGGAAAAGAAAAGGTTAGAAGCGTTCGAAATGTGGTGTTATAGGCGGATGATGAGGATATCGTGGGTAGAAAAGGTTAGAAATGAAGAGGTATTGGAAAGAATAGAGAACAGAGGACTCTATGGAAGTCAATAAAAAATAGGCGAGATAGGTTGGTAGGACACCTTCTCAGGCATGAAGGTCTAGTCAGAGACATATTAGAGGCAGGAGGGGTAGAGGTAGACCTAAATTAGATTACTGTTCGCAAATAGCTAAGGATGTGGGCTGTTCTAGTTTTAAGGAAATGCGAAGTTTAGCTCAGGATAGGAAAGAGTGGAGGTACGTGTCCAACCAGTCTTAGGACTGACGACCTTTTGATGATGATGATGGAAATTGTTCTCCTGTAGTATTGTGTTCTTGTTCCAAATAACTCTCTGTTAACGAATTCCATGGCCATTTTACGTATATATCTATATACATAATTATAAAATTGTTGACCTCAAAGTGTCAAAGCGCCTTTTCCATGGTTTATAGAGTAAAGGGAAACGAACGACATGTTATTAGTTCGTCTGTCCCTTCATGTAGAATTTAATAGGTGCTCTGGCGCCGTGCGGGTATGCTGTCTCCAAGCAGAACCGCAGTCAATAGCAAAAAATCCAAGTTAATCATGTCCAATTATGCCTTCATATTGAGACAGAATTACGATTGTAGCCCTTCACTATTTTCTCCAAATTCGAAGACACTTTTTTTAACCTCAATATTAATTCTACTTTCGACTGAAAAAATAAAGCATCGGAAGCATATAACGTATAAAACATACTATATATACATGCAGGGTGTCTCATGCTCTTCTCAATTAAAATAACCAGTTATACCGGAAGTTGACACCAACATGGTTATTTTAAATGGAACACTGTGTATTATGACGGTTTTAAATTCTACTTATGATTTTAGGTAGACTTTTATGCTTTTCTACTTCTGAAATTTACGGTTTTCCAGATATTAATTTCTTTTTAAAAAAAGTGTTAATCAAATAAACAATAAAAAAAATGAATAATTAACGATATCAGCTAATAATATTGATATGTATTAGTTTAATGTTTTTTTGCAACCTACGGCTGTGATACTTTTTTTAAAAAAGAATAATATCTCGAAAACGGTAACTTTTAGAAATAGAAATGCATTGTAAAAGTCATAATATATAGGGTGTTCCATTTAAAATAACGAATTTGATGTCAACTTCCGGTATAACTGGAATACATAGATGCCATTATTTTTATTGAGGAGAACTACTGTCCAAATATTCCAAATTCGAATCGAAATAGTTTCCGAAATATTCTAATGGGTTGTCACAGTGATACACCCTGTATTTATTCTGATACATATTATGAAAAGGTTACGCTTACTTGTGTCGTTCTTCAGACTAATCTCTGGCAATACAGGTCAAATGTTAAAGGTAAACGTCACACAATGGTTGCGGGTGTATATGACAACTGCTTTATTATTGAGGGTAAGCAGAGCTAAAATACGGAGGTGTGGCACGCGCTCACACGTAATACAAGAGGGTATTGCGACCTTCCGGGTATTATGGAGTCAAGTATATCAAGACATCAGGGGTAGCAATTACGGTAGGCAAATGATGGTACCTCGCGCTCATTTATATGCTCGAGTACATTTTGGACATACAGGAATGCATAGATTATAAGTATCAGACTGTCAAAATTCACATTTCATCAGATCAAATTTCCTCAGCGGTTTTTTATGAGTGCAACAAGTACCTAATTTTGTAATTTAGCTTTATTATTAATTAGGCAAAGATATTTCTTCTGTTAGCATTTTAAGATCTTAGATTTTTATTAAGATGAACACAAAATTATATACATAATTAACTACGATATTGTAGAAATTTACCTGTAATTGTGAGTTTATTAATATATATTTAACAATGTCCTCTTCGATTTAAAATTGTCGGCTTATCAAACTAAACCCACGGCGCACTACCTAATACGTAGTAGGCACGTATGTAAATCTACCATGACCGCAAACATTAATGAACAAACAATTAGTGGCAAATCTCTACAGATTGCGTTTACTACGCCGCGGTGCGCTGTCGGTAGTTATAAATTAATGCTGTTTAATGGAAATGTAGAGATTTGGCGTGCTAATGAGAACCAAACAATTCGAAATTGCTATCTACGTTCAGTATTCTTAACAGACGACTAACCTCGAAAATAATGCTAGAATGATAATTTGGATTGAAAGATCGTGATCTAAACAAACAGGTAGCTCTAGATCTAACAGTTCATGTAGACTTGTTGGGTTCGTGCTTTTCCATTTCTTATTTCGAAAGGTGGAATAAAGAACGTGCTTTTAGGTAACACCTGAAAAACGCTAAATTTTTATGTGTAAGAACATTCGAGGGTTCTTCTCCAGATAAAAATGTTCAGTCTCTCAGAATGTCTGAAAGCGAGACTCGAGTCTCTGTCTCTCATCGAGCCTCTCTGGTGTCGCTGAGAGAGACTGTCAAAAAAACTGTTTAGCGTCTCTGTATGAGAGACACGAGTCGCTCATAGAGAAATCCTCATTTCGTATCCAGTCTCTGAACGGCAGACTGGAATCTCTGAGCGAGAGACTCGAATCTCTGAATTAATAATTTTATCGTTCGAGTCTCTCATACAGAGACTGTGAGAGATTCATAAAAACACCTAGGCAATAACTGAGAGACTGTGAGAGACGCTCTCAGAGACGCTGAAAGACTCTGAAAGACTGGAGAGAGACTGAAAAATTTTGTCTAGGGTCAATGCTTTTAATAACACAGTACAGTCGGATATCACCAAACTACGTCTAGATTGTGTTGTATTTACTCCCTAATTGTTTTTCCTTCGTCGGGATCGGGTGGAACTGACGCTGCAGTATTTACTGCATCTCCTCTGCGTAACGGCACAACTAACGTTTTGTTTGGAAACTTCGTTCAGTTTCTTTTAATGAAACTGCAAACACTCCACGAAAGAAATAAAGGATCTCGAAAATGTCTTATACGAATGCAACGTTGGTGAGTTGAACGCAAGTACAAAGAGCCTTGTCGGATGGAGACGACATGGCCCTGTCTTTAACAAAGATTTTACACATTGCAATAGCGAAACAAAACGGTCGAAAGATGTGCACTAAAACTTTTAATTATGTCTTGTTTCCTCGAAGGAAAAGTAACAATTTTGCAGTAGAAAGGAATACGAACAATTATTTATTATACTTGAAGCACTTAAAACAGTATAAAGATATGTATACATATATAACTTCATAGTTTGGGAACAAGATGACTTTTGCCAAAAAAAAAATTAAAATTTGTCAAAACCCAATCGTTACATTGCTCAAGGTGTCGTTTGTAAAAACCATGAAGAGTATGTTGTTTTTATTTTAGGTAATAAATTACAATCACAAATCGCCTTAAAGAAACAAATTACATTTCAATTTTTTTGGCTATAGTTCTTACAATCTGATTCACCATAATGGCCTGCTCACACAAGGATTTTTTTCATTTGTATTGGTCAACTTATGCTGGTACTTCGACTTACACTCCAGTGTATAGGTGGAAGATAGAACAAGGTCCTCTTTCGCCACTGTTTAATATAGTTGACAGAACTTATTTCAATTGCAACATATTACTATGTTATGTCATTATGTTTATAATATTGACACCAGTGGTTTTCGAAATTAAACAAAACGTCTAACCAACCGTAATGGACAGATTAGGTTGATTTTAATGAAATATATTCCCCGATAGACCGACATATTAAATCATTTACGTTGCAATTAGTAACGGTCTCTCCTAACAGATAATAGGTTTTATCATCCTGCATGCACTTATTTAATTTCTTGATGAAGTACCTAAACATAATAGTTAAATAGCAGACACTAAATAAGGAATATCTAATTCCTTATTCCTGTAGGGCATTCACTATTCAGATATTCCCCAGCTTATTTAGACAGGATCCAATTTAGAATCGTGTCATAAATTACATTAACGTTTCGGTTAGTATGAAGGAGAAGTTCCTTATAAATAAGTCAAATTGAGCCAATGGGAATACACCGACTGATTAACAGCAAAACTTTAGGCCAAGTTCGCATATTTCGCTTTCTATTTCATAGATAATTTAAGTCCTTTTCTTCCCCTTTGTATGAATATTGGCTTCTAGAAGGACGCGACACTATTGCAAAGGCGGGGCGCGCAGCTGTTACCAAAATATCACTTTCGAATACAAACAAACAAAAAGAAGTGTGAAGTCGGCATCGTTAAGACAATCTGGATGAGTATTTATGAAATTAGATCGTTACGACAATTGAGGAGGCGCCAACCACTGCTTCAACCAAAGAGGACAGAAGGCAGGGGTATAAAAAGGTTTGAAATCAGTGCGCGTAACTTAATCGCTACGTCAGTGACAGTTTAGCCACGTCCTATCTATGACCCTACGACCTATTATTGCTATTTAAATACACAACACTTAAAAGAGTGACGATTAAACAACAATATTCTGAATATCGAAAATAGGCCAGAGCATGAGATTTCAACTTCATCCAGAATAAGTTACCCCTAAATTTTACGCATGACCGCATAATAAAAGGGAGGTTACGCTTCTAAGGAGGCAGACAGCTTACTAAAAACAAGGGATGGCAAAAAAAGTTAAACGTACCTTGGTTTAAAATACTTCGAAGTGGTCTGTATTCTGTCGAAACTGCCAGACGCGGATCGCGATTTCGATCTTTTTGGATCTCATCAGCGCGTCGCAGGCAGCTCCGACAGAACCCAGACCAATTTTTACCTGCTGTCTTAACAGTGCGATTTAGAAAATAATCGAATAAAATAATTCGAAGTATACATATTTTATTCGATTAAGCTAACGTGCCTATCACGTTGAGGTTGGCTACGCCGGGATTCGTTTTCAGCAAGTAGATATCCACACAAGTGGACTTTGTTGGAGCATACGTAATCCTAAAATGTAGCATCGTGCTACAGATGGCGTTTATCGCGCCATTTGTAGTATTTTCTAAATCGTACCTTAGTTTTTTTTTAATAACGTCGTAGAGATACTCCTCAATAAGTTATTGAAGTATCGATGAGTTCATAGCCAATTCATTGAATTTAACCCAAAAGTACAAATTTTGTATGGACAGAAATGCATTTTTTTTATTGATAATTGTGTTAACAAAAGTGTTATAAAGATATCCAAAGCGGCCGCGTGTTCCTGTCGATCTGCAAGGATCGACGCACATTTTCATCAGTTGATACAGTAAGTGCGGATCCCGAAAACGACATGTGGGTGGTACAACCCATTTCACAGATCTTATTTATCTACATTTTTAATGGGTAACACTCGGAACATCACTTGGTGTGCGAATATTGTACTACTAAATCGCAAAATCTCGCTGCGATTCCTCCAATGCTAGTGACAATGGGCGCAAATTTGAAGTTTGAACTATACACCCTGTATGAATATAAACTGGTTCCACAGTTTATACGGAACTGAAATAATACAGGCCTGACGCTCGAAGCTGGCGGAAAATTTAAAATGGTGTAGATAGTAAGACAGTGGTACATTACAGTTCTCTTTCTTCAGGGGCGTAGATTAAATATTTAAAAGTAGGGATCAGTTCACAAAATTAAATTAAAAAAACTACCTTATTCGTTTGATTTTCTTGTTGTAGATAATTAAAGTTTTTATAAAAATGAAATAGGCGTAATAATTTAGTTTAACGTGATTTATTTAAATGTTATGTTATGTGACAATGAGTAAGTAATAGACATACAAACAGAAGAACTAATTGTTGATGTAGGTGAGAGTGATACTGATTCCGATGAGGGCAGTGAATGTCGAAACAAACAAATGCGTTGTGTTTATTACTCTCTTTTTTTGGTAAGTTGTGTTTCTATATTATTTCCTAGTACGCTACTGTCCTATCTGTATTAATACAATAATTTACGCCTACTGAAAATTTATTTGTGTACCGGTTCCAAGTGATTTACCCAAATAAGCCATTAATGTGCATAAATCGCTCGCCAGCTTCAATCGTCTGACCTGTACTTTCATTTCGTTCTAATAAATTACCAGGTACACGGTACAGAGTGGTATAAAATTATCTGACACATCTTTATCCGTACATTTTAGATATTTCTATTTTGTAAATTCCTGTACCGTGAAGGAATGAATGCTTTCAGGCTACCACACTCAATTCCGAAATACTTCATCACGTCCTTATAAACATTAAGTGGAACGAAGGCCTCCAATTTGACACTGAATTGCGGCAAGTTCTGAGTTGAATTAACAATCATCTCTCCCTGTTCTGATTAATGGAGAACTTTAGTCTGCTGGCTCCACCAGCGCTCGGTATCAATTCAGTTGTGGCCAGTACTACAGCCAATTCAATTTACGTTTAAAACTTTTCCGGCCATTAATCACCGATCTTTTCGGTCCTTTAATGAAACATCGATCTGAGTGATTTAACTGAACTAAGGGCTGCGTAATTGTGTGGTTACGTATATGACCAGAGCAACAAATAAAGCATTTGTCCACATTAATTCATCTGTGCAACCAATGTTTATTCAAATCGTAACAGCTATTCAAACAACAGTACGATACTGTTACGTAACATATAATTTCTTGTTTAGGCCACTAAAATTGTTTCATTAGAATTGCAAGCTAACTTCTTCCACTCGGTTAATAAATCAATTGATAATCATATAAATAGTCAGATGAGATTTAGAGGACATCTAGCAATCAAGCCAGTGAGGCAAGGTGGTGAAGCGGTTGGCCATCACCACCACAATAATAAAAGATGAGCTTTTTCTCGAACAATCTAATTGTTCAAAAACGTTTTACTTCAACATAAAACAAACTCAATATAGCAGTAGATAATAATAATAACTTTAATCATTTTTTCGCAATAATCTAACAGATTTTCTAACAGGTATCACTGTACAATTGATTTCGGAGGGGCGGAACTTAAATACAGTAGGTAATCTAAAAATAGACGAAACTTCAATTGAGTTGTTATGTCTTTCGGACCTGACCTTAGTTACTTTTGTCTGTTCAAAATTCTGGGCAAAAGTTTATTGAATAAATCTTGATAGTCGTTAACATCTACAATTCCAGACTCATAAATTCTTTACTTTGTAAATAGAACCTTTAGAAACGAAACGGAAATCTGCGACAATAAGTTATAAATAAGTACAAACAACGAAATACGTTTAATTAATTAAATTCTTTTACTATAAATAATTTCCGCTTTTATATTTCTTTACACGTTTTAGTTGTTAATAAGCTATAACTAAAAAATCGTGACATTTAGCAGTGTGTGAGTAAACTGTATAGCATAAATACGTTTAAATGGGGCAAACGTGCCTATAGGTACAGTACAAGTTAATTATTTTTTTTGTTATAACAACATGTAGTGCTTATTTATTATAAACAATTAGGATTGCTCTTTCAAGAAAATAATTCACGCGAACAAGATTGAGAATAAAAGGTACTTTTTAATAAAACATTAAAATACAAACCCGAATAATAACTTATCCTTTTAGTTTTATTTGAGCAATCTTCTGAAACTTGCATGGATATTTAATTTTTGTCTTCAAAGTTTTACACCATCCTCGAAGCAGAATAATGTGGTTTAAAAAATATCTCAAGGCAAAGTGTCACAAAAATATATTACCCCAAGCGAAACCTTCCCACCGGCACGATTTCAAATTGCCAGCTAACTAAGAGGAAATAAGCAAACTTTAGAAACTTCGAGTGGAAAAAATATTGTAGAAAAAATCCTTTTGTGGATAACTTGGCCTGATTTCTTTTTCTGAAGTTCCGGGAAAAGTTGCTACCACTTACGAATAACTCCGTAACATTTTTCGATGGACTTTAGTAAATGTTATGTAAAATAGAAAAATATAGCAAGCCTTATATTGTAACATTTTTAGTGAAAAGCTACAAAATAACAATCCTACAATTTGGAAATAAGTTATTTCCCTATCCCGATATCACTTCAAACGAATTTTCCTTTACACAATAAAGAAATACTGGAATCGACCTTTGATACTTTTTTTTTTACCCCGATTTCTTCAACTAAAGCAAAACGAAGTCCTTACGTAGAAAATTAATTTTAGGAAATTCACCGAACAGTAAGTAGCAAGAACGAGAGATATTTATAGAAAGGAAAATTAAACAGACACAGGATTTTTTTAACAGGATCTAGACTACTCCGCGATTACCGCCAACCACTTAATAACATATTAAACTAGGTATATCAAAGTCTTCCTACCCTAGATCTAAAGTCATATCGGCTTTATTAGGAGAATCAATCCAACGCTTCATGTGAATACTCATAAAACCAATAGACCACCGCTTCGCGCTCCCCCGCTGGAGGGTCACGCTAATAGCTCACGAAACGACCCGTCACTCTGTTCGAACGCGCGCGTTCTATACGCGTTCATGTGAAACGGCACTTATTACAGTTAACCCCTGTTTTCCGCTTCTGAAGTAAGATCGCTGAAAAATCGAATAACTAGGTCTTAGGTACTGTTTTGGAAGGCGCCTTTTCATGCTGAAGAAATTAGATAAAATAAAGGTTATCTATGCACTCGGGGATACAGAGGATACCACAGGGCATTGTACGGATGCGAAACACGGACGGTGGGCGCGGCGGAAAAGAAAAGGTTAAAAGCGTTCGAAATGTGGTATTACCGACGGATTATAAGGATACCGTGGGTAGAAAAGGTTAGAAATGAATAGATATTAGAAAGATTAGCAGAACAGAGGAAAGTCAATAAGAATTAGGCGAGATAAGTTAGTAGGACACCTTCCCAGGCATGAAAAGCTAGTCAGAGACGTATTAGAAGCAGGAGCAGGAGTTATGAGGAGTAGAGGTAGGCCTAGATGAGATTACTGTTCAAAAATAGTCAAGGATGTGGAGTGTTCTAATTTTAGGGAAATGCGAAGATTCGGGGACCTTAAGATCCAATTCATCCTGACCCAAAAATAATAAAAGATAAAAATTTGCATAGCATCCAATAAGCACGAATGATAAGCTTAAATAATTTAAATCTATTTGTGTCCTTGCCTGTTATATATTTGTTAAGCTGTTCGTTCACGCATGGAAAATACCTTCTAACCAATCTAAAATTGACACCTTTTTAGTTGCGTCTTTATAAAAAGTTACTACCTGTATCAGTAAACGACGATTGGGAGAAAAAGTAGAAAGAACACAGTAATGTAGCAGATAAAGTTAGAACTCCAAACTACATAACGTTTAGAAGGTTCTCAATGACAATAATAGCTTAGCTTACAATTCCAGTGATGCAAAAAACATTGCTGCCCTTTGTATACACAAAAGAACGAAAATGTGAAAGGCTTTTTTGATGCCAGCTCTTTGCTCGAACATTTCTTACTTTCTATTTATCCTCATACCTTTCAAATTAGTTTTGTGTTCAAAGGTTTTTTTTTGTGTTTTGGAAAAAAAGCAGGTAAACAGTTCGAGTAAATTACATGATACAAACATATTTTCGTTAAATTTTAAAATTTAACAATTAAATATTGAATCGGGAAGTTAAATTCTTGTAACTCCATTTTAAAAACGAAATTACACACCAAATTAAAGTTACAAAATATTTCATTAATCGCAACGGTCATTTCACTGTAAAATGGCTTCTTCGGATGGAATTTCGGCAATCAGTATCAATAGAATTTTTGTACGTTTTTATTTATATGTATCGGGCTGTTCGGAAAGTCATTTCGTTTTTTCCCGACAGAGGATTTAATTGTATTCTTTTGCACCCAACTTCACATTTAAGCCGTATAATTTTTATATGCTTTGAGAGCTCATATAGCAAGGCTTGTGTGTAAAAAATTCCAATTAATTCTACGCAGTAGTTTTTGGTTCGTGACCTTTTAAATATGGAGAGCGATAAGCAGCATTTTCGACATATCTTACTGTTTTACTACAGAAAGGGTAAAAATGCTGTTCAAGCCAGAAAGAAATTGACGGATGTGTATGGAGAAGGTGTGTTGACAGTACGCCAGTGCCAGAACTGGTTCGCTAAATTTCGATCCGGCAATTTTGATGTCGAAGATGCACCACGTTCGGGAAGGCCGGTTGAAGCTGATAAAG
>NW_020439039.1:152867-160818 GCF_000699045.2 Agrilus planipennis | reverse complement strand
AGGAGCCGCTACATGAGGTTAGTTTGAGTCACTCCATACCCTTCAATGAGTACGAGAGAGTAAGCAGTAATGAATAATTTTGTTTTGTCTTTTTCTTCTCCCTTCCACTCCCATATCAAGCCCCTTCATCCCGTAGACGAGCGAAGTCACTCTCGCAACTTAAATAATACCTTCGAAAATTTTCGTTACTACGTTCGCAAAACTATTGGGTTTGGCTATGGAAGAGGGGACTCACCTACGAAATGGAAGGGATAAGAAAAGGAAAGAATCATCTCACTCGCACTCGCAGGATCAATGAGGATTTATTTGGTTAACCTTGAGGATCACTCGGGATGCAAAAGATCCGAGTTTGCCCGGCTCTGAATTAGAGCATTGAGGCTAAAGTTATTGAAAATAACTGGTTTGCCCATTATTCAACACCGAACATTTCATTATACCTTTTATTGCAGTAATCACTGCTGTTCCGTGTGAAAATATACCCCGTGAGATATATCTAAATAGTACTCGTATCGGACCATATAAAAGTGCTCTAACGTGTCTATTATGTGAAGCTAAGGTTAAAACTGAATACGTCTGATGTGTATGGATGTGTGCGTGTTTTTATACGTGTATACGCGAATGGTTGACACAAAATTTATTATAGTAGTAAATAGGGGATTTTTCGATCGAAGGTTAAAAAGACAAATTGTACCCCTTGCGGAAACGAAAACTGCCCACTTAGCAACAACAGAAGCTCGTTTTCGGGGTAAATCTCTCCGAAATATCGAAGACGATTTTTCGTTTCTTGCTGAACCGTTGAAAGATACTGCTCTAACGATTTTTAATAAGGAATAACGAGGGCGCATTGTGTACTAGCAGATGAACGTGAATTTTCTCTTATCGGGACCGGAGCTAGAGAAAGAAAGAGAAGAATCCTTTATTTAAGCCATTATTCTTTCCTAGGAAAATATTGTTACACTGCTCTGCACTCTTGCTGCAGATTGATTAATTGAGCTACTCATCCATCTACGTTCCCGTGAATTACGACGCGCACTATCTTTC
The DNA here is from genome assembly GCF_000699045.2 of Agrilus planipennis. Lineage (NCBI taxonomy): Eukaryota > Metazoa > Arthropoda > Insecta > Coleoptera > Buprestidae > Agrilus > Agrilus planipennis. The sequence goes on along the minus strand of NW_020439039.1, from coordinate 159,777 downwards.
CTTGTGGTTTTCAAAACTCGAATGCATTTTTTCCCTTTTGTCTCGATCTTTGATAAAAAATCCGCCAACCGCGCATTGTGAACATAAAGAACGAAATAACTTCGAAAAACTTTGATTGAGTACGCTCACTCGCTGGAAAATGATCTCTGTTTATTATTAACTCTGAATGTTTTAAGACCTCTTTGAAGCTAGGAAAACTAAAAAGCTATACTTCGTTTAGTTTCTGTAGCGATGTGACCTTCAGTTTGACCGGCGCAAAGTAGAAAAGAACAGCACTAGGCCAGAAAAGGAAGGAGACAACTCTCGGCCAAACTCNATTTCATTTATTGTATTCGAATTCTTTTGGGTCTTAATTCTTTTGTATTCTATTTCTATATCTAAATAACTTTATTGCTTGTACTTTCCTATAATCCCTATTAACATTTCAACTTCGCATACTAACCGCATGACGTCTATAGCTTTTATCTTTTCCTAATGGCAATTTTATGATGGGTTTCTTCGGTGATTTGGGACTATATTCTAATTCCTGGCATTTCATTATTTAGGTACTTTCAACCCTCGGTACCACTACTACTACCCTACTCTTATATCGTTCAATTCTATTGGCACCCTACTTTCATCTATCAACGATCACCTCCTCCTTCCTAGTTTTTCTAACATTTCCTTTTTGGAAAAATGATTTTGAGAAAGTAGTTCTTACCAACCCTCGCTTCAGTTATCATCTCTAGCTGTTCTATATCTACTCTGCTCCTTGTTAAGTTTTGTAAAATATAATTGTTATCGTTGTTGCTGTTATTTGTAGTTGTTATTTAGTCTTATTTACCGTACCCTCCAACAATTAGAGACTATAAATAATTTCCGCTTTTATATTTCTTTACACGTTTTAGTTGTTAATAAGCTATAACTAAAAAATCGTGACATTTAGCAGTGTGTGAGTAAACTGTATAGCATAAATACGTTTAAATGGGGCAAACGTGCCTATAGGTACAGTACAAGTTAATTATTTTTTTTGTTATAACAACATGTAGTGCTTATTTATTATAAACAATTAGGATTGCTCTTTCAAGAAAATAATTCACGCGAACAAGATTGAGAATAAAAGGTACTTTTTAATAAAACATTAAAATACAAACCCGAATAATAACTTATCCTTTTAGTTTTATTTGAGCAATCTTCTGAAACTTGCATGGATATTTAATTTTTGTCTTCAAAGTTTTACACCATCCTCGAAGCAGAATAATGTGGTTTAAAAAATATCTCAAGGCAAAGTGTCACAAAAATATATTACCCCAAGCGAAACCTTCCCACCGGCACGATTTCAAATTGCCAGCTAACTAAGAGGAAATAAGCAAACTTTAGAAACTTCGAGTGGAAAAAATATTGTAGAAAAAATCCTTTTGTGGATAACTTGGCCTGATTTCTTTTTCTGAAGTTCCGGGAAAAGTTGCTACCACTTACGAATAACTCCGTAACATTTTTCGATGGACTTTAGTAAATGTTATGTAAAATAGAAAAATATAGCAAGCCTTATATTGTAACATTTTTAGTGAAAAGCTACAAAATAACAATCCTACAATTTGGAAATAAGTTATTTCCCTATCCCGATATCACTTCAAACGAATTTTCCTTTACACAATAAAGAAATACTGGAATCGACCTTTGATACTTTTTTTTTTACCCCGATTTCTTCAACTAAAGCAAAACGAAGTCCTTACGTAGAAAATTAATTTTAGGAAATTCACCGAACAGTAAGTAGCAAGAACGAGAGATATTTATAGAAAGGAAAATTAAACAGACACAGGATTTTTTTAACAGGATCTAGACTACTCCGCGATTACCGCCAACCACTTAATAACATATTAAACTAGGTATATCAAAGTCTTCCTACCCTAGATCTAAAGTCATATCGGCTTTATTAGGAGAATCAATCCAACGCTTCATGTGAATACTCATAAAACCAATAGACCACCGCTTCGCGCTCCCCCGCTGGAGGGTCACGCTAATAGCTCACGAAACGACCCGTCACTCTGTTCGAACGCGCGCGTTCTATACGCGTTCATGTGAAACGGCACTTATTACAGTTAACCCCTGTTTTCCGCTTCTGAAGTAAGATCGCTGAAAAATCGAATAACTAGGTCTTAGGTACTGTTTTGGAAGGCGCCTTTTCATGCTGAAGAAATTAGATAAAATAAAGGTTATCTATGCACTCGGGGATACAGAGGATACCACAGGGCATTGTACGGATGCGAAACACGGACGGTGGGCGCGGCGGAAAAGAAAAGGTTAAAAGCGTTCGAAATGTGGTATTACCGACGGATTATAAGGATACCGTGGGTAGAAAAGGTTAGAAATGAATAGATATTAGAAAGATTAGCAGAACAGAGGAAAGTCAATAAGAATTAGGCGAGATAAGTTAGTAGGACACCTTCCCAGGCATGAAAAGCTAGTCAGAGACGTATTAGAAGCAGGAGCAGGAGTTATGAGGAGTAGAGGTAGGCCTAGATGAGATTACTGTTCAAAAATAGTCAAGGATGTGGAGTGTTCTAATTTTAGGGAAATGCGAAGATTCGGGGACCTTAAGATCCAATTCATCCTGACCCAAAAATAATAAAAGATAAAAATTTGCATAGCATCCAATAAGCACGAATGATAAGCTTAAATAATTTAAATCTATTTGTGTCCTTGCCTGTTATATATTTGTTAAGCTGTTCGTTCACGCATGGAAAATACCTTCTAACCAATCTAAAATTGACACCTTTTTAGTTGCGTCTTTATAAAAAGTTACTACCTGTATCAGTAAACGACGATTGGGAGAAAAAGTAGAAAGAACACAGTAATGTAGCAGATAAAGTTAGAACTCCAAACTACATAACGTTTAGAAGGTTCTCAATGACAATAATAGCTTAGCTTACAATTCCAGTGATGCAAAAAACATTGCTGCCCTTTGTATACACAAAAGAACGAAAATGTGAAAGGCTTTTTTGATGCCAGCTCTTTGCTCGAACATTTCTTACTTTCTATTTNTAATGAGCTTTTTTCTCCCTACCTACGATTTTGCCAGCGCGCATCCAAGACATTGGAAGGGGCACATCGCTAGAGAAAGAAAATGAAGTATACCTAATAAAGTCAGAAAAGACAAAAGTTTGAGTTGGCGATTGAGCTTCACGTAGCCTTTCCGTTGTAATAAAATGAAACACATCATACAAAATATATTGATAGAAATAAAGCGGTACATTTTTCAGTAGTCTTGTAAACCTTTTAAATTTATGTCAAAAGAGATTAACGGTAACTAAGCCGGAATGTCATTTTACTGTTGATTAATAAGCATATTTCGCCTTTGTGTGCAATCATTCACTGGTAATTTATTAAGGGAAATTTAAATTGTTTTTCATTTTCATAATGCTTCTACAGAATTTAAAATTGTTTTTTAAAATTGCAAAAATGGTACAATCGACAATATCAAAACAAAATGTTAAATTATAAAATGTCTTTGTGAATAAAAAAAATAATAAGTATCTACTTATGTATAAATAATGAAAATCAATATATTGATTTCAGTGAACCTTACGCTTAGCAAATTTCTGTGTTGTATAAAAGTACAACTTTTATCAGTTAAGGGGATTCAGTAGTACTCGCACCGTAGAGTAAAAACACGCTTATCTATTCTGGATATCGTGAGTGCAATATTTGAAATAGAGATTTGAAATTTTGTAGGAAGATAAACAAAGCTTTGTTCTAACGCCCCTCGGAGGCCTTTTTTTAATTTTTTCATTTCTATTGGAAATATACGTCCCATAAAATGCATCACCTTTAAGCACCTATAACAACTTTTAATGATCAAATTATTGAAAACCGAGAATATACCGAGTTAATGTGAACTTTTGACTGTTACCATACAAAAATTCACTTATTTATCTCGCAGCGTTAAATCACAATGTGTAGAATACAAACCTATATTTTCCAAAAAATTAGAGCAAAATATAGTATTAGTAACATTTTACAGATGAGGAGATATTCTTGTTTGCAACACTAACTCTCCCGATTATGTCTTTAAAAATGACTGCTATGATTATCTTCCAAATAATTCTGTACACAAATGGGGTTAATTAATTATAAATATGAATTAAAATTTTATACCTACTGTAGCTATATTACAATTAGAGATTTGTTTATTATAACCGAATTACATTTATTTGTTTGATATTATTTTCCGAAAAAATCAATTAAAAATAATGAATGATCGAAATAATTACGATATTGTTCCAATAAATATTTTAGTTTAAAAGTTACAAATTATAAAATCATTCGGTCTTGTAAAATTGAAAACAACAGCAATCGGAATTACAAAGAGCAGCTACTCGGCAATCATTTATTAGGTTGTAGATGCCAGCAACATTCTGACGTCGAGTAGACGTTAATCAGCGGCATGCGCTTCTTATTTCCGCGAAATTAACTGTTTTATCCTACTTTTTAACTTACCCGCCGAGTTGTCGAGAACCCCCAAACAGAAAATATTGCTTTTGACTAACCTGAAACAAATTGAAATTATTAAGATTGAAAATTTTAATTAGCTCTTTTATTTAGGTACTTCATTGTGGTACAAAGTAAATTTCTATTTGGAATTTATGATATACCTACTCAAGTATTATTTCTAAATTTTTAATGGGCAGAAAGTAGTGGTCTTAATCGAAAAAATTATTTGCATAACTTGAGTTAGTAAAGTAGTCAAAGTCCTCATTAAAGAAAAAGTCACAAGATTTCCGAGTCTATAGTCTAAAATGTTCAGGATCTCATAATATTTCTACAGGCAGGTACCACAAATGTTATGTAACTTCGTAAACTGCTAATATTTTCTCATTTTCGTTGTATTCCACGAACAATTCTTATTTCTTGCTTCTTATATTCTTTTTCCATTCTGAGGCCAGTATTTTCCAATTTTACGAAACGTAACAAGTAGCTTCGTGATGTCTTTTAAGGTACTTTAACCTCACAAGTTTCAATATCTGTCTGCCACAATTTAGACATAATTCCATTCAACGTTTAGACAATTTGTACCTCTCGCAAAAAAACTGGTTGAAGATTCAGTAAAATATTTTTATAAAGAATTNGTCAAAAACCTCCTCGATCAGTTTTTTGCCAGCAAAGACCAAAAATTTTATGAGCGTGGAATTATGCTACTACCAGAAAGATGGCAAAAGGTGTTGGACCAGAACGGTCAATATAAAATTTAATAAGGTATTTCTTTAGTATACGAAAACTGTCTTTCATTTCCACAAAAAAAAACGAAATGACTTTCCGAACAACCCTATAGTTTAAGCTAATGTTTATCTTTTACAATTTCTGCAACTTCAAGAAACTTTGGTAGTGGCTTTCATAATCCACCCTGTGGTTGCTTTAACATCGTAAAGGGGAACACTACCATAATTATGTAAAGCAATAAATAAAATGAGTTTTCACCCCCTAACTTGCATGAGTTTCTTCAATGAAATAAGTACATACAAGTCAAAAATAGTGTTTTAAATCGATTTCTTATTTTAAGCAAAACATAATTTATATTGATTTCTTCTAAATTTTCTGTAATGATATAATACAAATTTTCGTTACAGTGCCCGTTGGCGTAGTTTGTGAGGTACGTTATAAACTTCGGATATGTGAGCCACGTACACTTCATTTATTAAAGCGTCGGAATGTTGTCCAATTCCAGTTTTACATGTTAGAAAGTTCAGGTACATTTATTTTACGTTTAATGAGATTTTCCATTCAAACTGGATTAATTTCAGTAAGCTCATTTGTAGCAGGCGGCATCCGCGTTAAATTCCCGCTAAAAGCGATTACTAATTATTTGGTTTGCCTTCCGCAAACTAGATTCAGAAAACAAAGGTGAATAGTCAAAGTTTCAGAGCTTTTCTAGTAAAATTTTAACGAGATAAACTTACTTGCAAGATTGGAAATAGTTTTGTTCCCGGTACTTTTTATCGATTCGCCGCTTGTTTCGCGTCAACTTCCGTCTCGCATCCAAGAGGATGCGCGGTGTTTTGTCTAACCTGATTTTGATAAATTTCACTGTTTTGTTTTCATTTCAAGGGGTAAACGGTTTTCCTTTATATAAGATACGTTCACCTCATTACTCAGCATATTTACTGAATTTCACTCCCCAAAACTCATACTCTGTTGCAAGCTCTTCCTTATATACCGATGAACTACGAGGGTCGTTCGAAAATTTTTGAAGGTTAGAAACAAGAAGCAATATTTTTCAACGTATCCTCCTTACCAGGGATGTAACTTATCTAAGATACAAGTATTTGAAATACAAATACAAGATAGAAAATACGTATTTTCATCTTGTATCTACAAAACCTTTTTAAAATTCATTTTGTATCTTGTATTTAAATACCTTTTGTTTGGTATCTTAGTATTTTGTAGATACTATGTTTGCTAAAATACTTTTAGTAACAGATAACTGATTCAAAGAAAGTATTTTATCTATAAAAAGTATTCAAAAGATACGTATTTTATATCTAGTATTTCAGATACCATTTTATTTGCATCGGGTATCTAAAATACTTAATTGAAAAGTATTTTGAATTTTGTATTCCAGATACTTTATTTAAGGTATCTTGTACATCATTGAGCGTGATATAGTTTTAGTTACTCTTTCCTTCAACGTATTTCTTCCGCAGTAGGCATATGCTAATCTTTCTAATCGTCTACTTCCGCAAACATTCATAGTAGGGTTTGATTAATGAAAGGCCATTGTTCTTAGTAATAGACTTGAATTCTTCAGCCTCTTCTACAGTTGCTACCTGCATCCGTATGTCATCGACAACTTCAGAAGCGTCCGGTTAACTGTGATGAATTGATGTTTTACACCAACACCATGTGCACATTCTCCATAGAATCAATATCAGCA
>NW_020439039.1:146252-150805 GCF_000699045.2 Agrilus planipennis | reverse complement strand
ACCTACTGTAGCTATATTACAATTAGAGATTTGTTTATTATAACCGAATTACATTTATTTGTTTGATATTATTTTCCGAAAAAATCAATTAAAAATAATGAATGATCGAAATAATTACGATATTGTTCCAATAAATATTTTAGTTTAAAAGTTACAAATTATAAAATCATTCGGTCTTGTAAAATTGAAAACAACAGCAATCGGAATTACAAAGAGCAGCTACTCGGCAATCATTTATTAGGTTGTAGATGCCAGCAACATTCTGACGTCGAGTAGACGTTAATCAGCGGCATGCGCTTCTTATTTCCGCGAAATTAACTGTTTTATCCTACTTTTTAACTTACCCGCCGAGTTGTCGAGAACCCCCAAACAGAAAATATTGCTTTTGACTAACCTGAAACAAATTGAAATTATTAAGATTGAAAATTTTAATTAGCTCTTTTATTTAGGTACTTCATTGTGGTACAAAGTAAATTTCTATTTGGAATTTATGATATACCTACTCAAGTATTATTTCTAAATTTTTAATGGGCAGAAAGTAGTGGTCTTAATCGAAAAAATTATTTGCATAACTTGAGTTAGTAAAGTAGTCAAAGTCCTCATTAAAGAAAAAGTCACAAGATTTCCGAGTCTATAGTCTAAAATGTTCAGGATCTCATAATATTTCTACAGGCAGGTACCACAAATGTTATGTAACTTCGTAAACTGCTAATATTTTCTCATTTTCGTTGTATTCCACGAACAATTCTTATTTCTTGCTTCTTATATTCTTTTTCCATTCTGAGGCCAGTATTTTCCAATTTTACGAAACGTAACAAGTAGCTTCGTGATGTCTTTTAAGGTACTTTAACCTCACAAGTTTCAATATCTGTCTGCCACAATTTAGACATAATTCCATTCAACGTTTAGACAATTTGTACCTCTCGCAAAAAAACTGGTTGAAGATTCAGTAAAATATTTTTATAAAGAATTATTATATTATAATGTTCTACTTAAGAGATCGTTATATAAGATAGAGAAACGAATTATTTTAGGTAGACTTTTTTATTTTTCAACATAATTTTCTTTAGATCGATTTTCTTTCCCAACTTTTAGGGCCATTTAAAGAATAAGATTTCGGAAGACCATCAAAATAGGCTTCTGTTTAGACGACAACTTCCTCGTTCGACTTACGCCGTTGTACCCTTAGCCATTGTTTAAATTTAGAAATAATACAAGAAGTAACTGGGGGGTACATCCGGTGAATACGGTAGATGTTGTAATATTTCAAAATTTAATTTCATGAATTTAATTTTGCCAACGAATTGTCTTGAGGTAAGGCATTCACTTTCAAATGAGATCTTTTCTTGATAATTTCGCTAATCCGGTGCAATAACGACGTATAATACTCTCCAGATAATATTTTGCAAACCGTGGTCACCATTTTGTTTACGATTTCACCGTCTTCTTTTTCTTTTGAGCCCGTTTGCGTTCAAAAACCCACTGCTTTAACTTTTTTTATGTATTTAAATTTTGTAGTGTTGTATCCACAATTCGCCTACAGTTACTATACATCTATGCAGAAACTTGTTTGAATTGTGACCAATAAGCGCTAAAAAAGGCTCAGAATCGACCATATGATTACGTTTATTCTCCACAAGAAGCAAACGCGGCGACCATCTTGCCGATATCGTTTTCTACTAAATTTTTCGAGCAAATTGAAAAGATACCTTGTAATTTGCTTCTGGCTCACTTTGAATATCGTGAATTTACCCATCACTTCGAGTAATCACCTCCACTGGACGTTCTAAAGGACGTTCATCTTTTGAGATGTACGTCCAAGCTCGTTTGCCCACACATGAGTAGTGTATCATGAACTTCACCCAGCACAAGTTTATTTAACGTTACGATATCGAGAAACGCTTGATTAAAATGTATCTAAGTGTTATTGTTTCATCGGCATCATCCGACCATTTAACTGCTTGCATTAGTTTCTTCCACCTTAAGAAGTCATTGTATGGTATGGTGTTCTTTATTTGTTACAAAACTGGGTTTTAATCTGCAGCATCTCTCGCGTTGATGCACTAAGTACGTGTCAAAATCATCGATAGTGATAAGCAACCAAGTCCAAAACCAAAAATGTCCCATCTTTGGTGCTTGTCTTTGTCTTGGTTTTCTAGTCTCGGCTTGATCTTGCTCACATATTTCTAGTCTTTGTCTTGGTTTTGCTGGTATATATTCGCTCTTGACCTTGGTCTTGCGTGTTACCTCATAGTCGTGCCCATTTATTCTGATACTTAACGTTTTTTTTTTAATAATTCTTCTAAGCATAAATTTCTATTTACCGACATAATAATTATCTTAAATACTGAAATCGGTAGTTGTGAGAGTTATTCCTCCAATGCCTAAATTGACTTTTTGCCGAACAATACAGTACAAGGTACTTAAAAGAAGTAAAAATTTTTGAAAAAAATTAGTTTGTCTCTATATTTCAACNGCGAATCGATAAGCCGTTCACGCACACGTGTGTCCGATCGCACACAAAAACACTCGTACTCGCTAGAAATTATTAGTACCTTGCATAAAATTTTTTTTATAGCGTATACGAGTGTGAACTGTACTATCCCAAGCAAAAACTTCTTAAGGAAAATCCTTACATTATCCTGAGCGGATCAGATTCTACTATTAAAACCTTATTAAGGCATCGAAATGTGGCCCTGGTGTGCAGAGGTGTAACTTATCTAAGATACAAGTATCTGAAATACAGATAAAAGATACAAAATACGTATTTTCATCTTGTATCTATAAAACTTTTTTAAAATTCATTTTGTATCTTGTATTTAAATACCTTTTGTTTGGTACCTTAGACTGTTTTTCGACTGATTCTATCTATATACTATACTGATGGCAGAGATGTAACTTATATAAGATACAAGTATCTGAAATACAGATACAAGATACAAAATACGTATTTTCATCTTGTATCTATAAAACTTTTTTAAAATTCATTTTGTATCTTGTATTTAAATACCTTTTGTTTGGTATCTTAGTATTTTGTAGATACTATGTTTGCTAAAATACTTTTAGTAACAGATAACTGATTCAAAGAAAGTATTTTATCTATAAAAAGTATTCAAAAGATACGTATTTTATATCTAGTATTTCAGATACCATTCTAGAAAGTTATTTGCACCTGGTATCTGAAATACTTAATTTAAAAGCATTTTGCATTTTGTATTCCAGATACTTTATTTAAGGTATTTTGTACATCACTGCTCCTTACTTTAAACGACGATTTTAATATCCACATCATAGCGTAATACGTAATATTAAACAACTCTGCAAACCAAAAGTTTGAGTGTGTTCGAACTATCTCAGCGATGCACAGCTTGCTGCTTTCTACTGCACTATTTTATGTTCTTCTTCACTTAAAAGCATTTTCTGCACACATCTTCATTAAACATTCACTTAATCTTCGTTTTGCATGTCTCTACTTAGCGGTTTCGTAGCATTGTACTAATTGTAAGTATGATTTTCCTTCTACAACGGAGTCGATTTCGTATTAAACTACAAGCATTATATGCAGAAATGAGAACGTATCATTAACTTATGAAACATGCAACTGTTATTTTAAACCTGTTACAAACAACTGCTATTTAAAAATAATACTAATAAGTATTAATAGTTATGTGGCGGTTATGGTAACATATGAATAAAAAGTGATTTTAATCATGTACGTATTGTGAATCATACTTTCGACAATAGCTTAATATCTGAATCTTTTGTATATCCATCCAATGAAAATGTTATTGGTATTCTCAGTTAACGAACGACGTTGGAAGTTTCTCTTTTTAAAAATGATAACCAAAATGTGTATGTACACTTTATTTAAAAGAACTTCAAAATTGTTTAAATTATCAACTAAGAGTACAAAACTTGCCGTTCGCGAATTAAGTATTACAGCAATATGCCATGCACGTGAACTACAATACATTAATTAGTTAAGAAGGCTAAAACAAAGCTTATATACTGTACAAGAAATAGTCTAGTTTGCACATTATTGGGAATTAGTTGTCGGTGTGAGAAACGCGCTGATTACTATCTATGTATCTATTCACATCGATAACTGGCGGTGGTTGTTAAAATTGTAAGGAAGGAATATTTTTTAAAGGAGGTTGTAAAACTGAGATTTTTAAAGAGTAATAGAAGAGAACGATTGTCGGCATTTCCTAGAAGTAGAAAGAAAAGATATGTTTATAATATTAGATGGGTTTACGGGGGTGATCTTTCTAGGGTGTATCCCTCTGAAGAAGGTGGTCTCACAATACTGTTTCTTAATAGATCATCAATTATATCGTTAAGTATTTTTCTTTCGGAAATAGACATTCGATATGGTCTGTAAACTACAGGTTCATCAGTTTTTAATTTTATTTTCATCTCAACAGTGTTTGTTCTACCTAAGTCAGATAAGGAAGTTGACACGCATTGTTTATAGGACGTAAGTAGGTCAAACACCAGCTTTTGTTAGATTCACTGATGTTGCCAAAATTGATTTTGGAGAAATCTAATTTATC
>NW_020439039.1:124415-140911 GCF_000699045.2 Agrilus planipennis | reverse complement strand
GTACTTAAAAGAAGTAAAAATTTTTGAAAAAAATTAGTTTGTCTCTATATTTCAACCATGTGATATCCACAAATAGGGACGAAAACATAGATCCCGTTTTTCAAACAGTGGTAAAGTTCCTTTCTTTTTATATTTAGTGTTAAAATTTAGTAAAGCATATTGAAAATTCCAAAAAAAAAATATATTAAAGATGGTTCAAAACGTATAACTCGTAAATCCACGGAAGTAATTATTTTTCATTTAGTTTTGCGTAGGTATTTAGTCTTGATCTTGCATATTCAGTCTTAGACTTGGGCTTGATCTTACAGTTTCGCTGTTATAACATTAGTTAGTACTGTTTTTTGAGCAAACCTTAATATTTACATTTATTATACACTGTGTTGTTTCAATATGCAAATGGGGGATACTTATTCGCAATGTAATATTATGATCGAAGGCGATAAATCATAAATCAAAGTGCATGCATAAAGGAATGTTTTTATCGTTTGAAGTGCGACTTTTAGTTGCGCTCGTCAAAGCATTCCGGACCCGTGCAACTCTGTTGTAGTAATTCAAAAATATTGAGCTACAAAAATTCCCATAACCTATACGCTCGGTGTAGGTTTCATTCTTTTGTTTTCACGTTTCTTTGTTGCAAGCATCAGACTTGTCGACAACTTCCTGAAGCATCGTGGTTCGTAAAATATATTTACGTTTTGAAATGAAATATTTTTAGGGTCTATCGGGACTTTGCCATAAATGAAACCCGAACAATTTGGCATTTAATTCCATGGAGACATGCGATCTAATCTATTGACCTGACCGCCCGGAATGATTCCAGTGTATTAGGACGCAAAACTAATATTGTACAGAAATGGTCCCTTCGTATTTATTGTAGGACTAAACCGAAAATCGATCAGTTTTGCTTAATTTTAGGAAAAATGAAAAGATATTGCATCAGCCTAAAATCAAACCCGCACCGTTGTGCAGGCGATCATTAAATTCACTCAAAATGTATAGTGACGAGGTCTGTCCAAAAAGTATCCTGAAGTTTGTGTTTTTTCAAAAATTATTTAGAAAATACTACAAATGGCGCTGTAGGCGCCATCTGTAGTACAGTGCTACATTTTAGGATTACGTATGCTTCAGCAAGGTCTATTTAAATATATGGATATCTACTTGCTGAAACGAATCCCGGCGTAGCTCACCTCAACGTGGTAGGCACGTTACCATAATCGAATAAAATAATTCGAAGTGGCCTGTATTCTGTCGAAACTGCCAGACGCGGATCGCGATTTCGATCTTTTTGGATCTCATCAGCGCCATTTGTCGTATTTTTTAAAACGCGCTGTTAAGAAAGCAAGTAAAAGTTGGTCTGTGTTCTGTCGGAGCTGCCTGCGACGCGCTGATGAGATCCAAAAAGATCGAAATCGCGATCCGCGTCTGGCAGTTTCGACAGAATACAGACCACTTCGAATTATTTTATTCAAAAATTATTTATTTATTCATGAATATCTATTTTGTCCCCTTCAAGTAATCTCCACCAGAAATTATGCACTTGTACCAACGTTTTTTCCAATCCTCGAAGCACCTCAAAAAATCATCTTTTATGATCTTGTTCAGCTCCTTCGTCGATGCCGTCTTTATCTCCTTAATCGTAGCGTAGCGTCGTCCTTTCATGGGCCTCTTCAGTTTCGGGAACAAGAAAAAGTCAGAGGGGGCTATACGGGGAATACGGTGGGTGCAGCATTATTAATGTGTTGTTTTTGGTCAAAAATTCGCGCACAAGCAACCATGTATGAACAGAGGCGTTATCATGGTGCAAAAGCCAAATTTTTGTTCTTTCACAAATCTTAGATGTTTTTGGCGGATTACGGAAATTTCGCATAACTTGCAGGTAATATTCCTTATTGACCGTTCTATTATGTGTTAACGACTCATGATACACCATGCCTCTGTAATCGAAGAGAACTATAAGTAAAACCTTGACATTTAGCCTAATTTGACGCACTTTTTTCGCTCTTGGCTCGTGTGGCAGCTTCCATTGTAATGATTGAGCTTCGATTTACACGTCAGAACCATACACCCATGATTCGCCACTAGTTATGATCCTCTGGATTCGTCACATGCACAAACCATTGGCAAAAATCGAATGGCAAAAGCCAATGGATATGTTTAGCTTCGCAGTAAGTTCTCTATTGGTCAATACTATTTTCTTCACTTCATCAATGTTTTCGTTTGTTGTTAACGTGGTCGGGCGTCCGGCACGCTCTTCATCGTTTACATCTTTTCTGCCCTCTGAGAACAGTTTGTACCATCGATAAACGTTGCTTCGGTCCAAGGTAGCTTCACCATATGCCACAGTCAAAATTCGGAATGCATCCGCGCACTTAGTTTTGGTTTTTACACAAAATTTGATACAGATTTTTTGATCCATTTTTTGGAATAGGCAAAAATCGAAGATGAACCAAAACACGTGCAAGCAAAGCAGCTATACGGAATACTTTTGAACAAACCACGTAGGTTATGTGGACAGCGGTAAAATAAACTTTTTCAATGTTTCTAATATTTTTTATGTAATTACCCAATATATGTGTACATATATAGGACTTATGTACGTTCATCTGTTTTTTCTTAGCACTCCTTAATTATTTATCACATTTCGACAAATAAGGTGCCGTATGATGCCACATGTAATGCAATAAAATCTGCATAAAATCAAATCTAATAGGACAGCTAAAAAACGCAAAGAAATAAAAATGTTTACGGTTGTATCAAGTAACCCAATTTTTTTTCTGAACATAAAGAAAATCATTCCATGTAGGGTAAGATTAACTTAAACGCGTAAATGACACTAAACAACCCTGATCATCGGTTGACACAGCTCTTCAATATTTGGGAATTTCTTCACAAAATTCTTAGAAATTATTGAATTTTAGTGATCCACACTGACAGTTCGACTTTTTCTTGAGGTAAAATTATGAAAAATGAAAATGCTTGACGTAGGTAGGTAGGTAGGTAGTCCCTTGTCCTTTTTTTTTTTTTCGAAAAAAAAAAACTACTTTAATACTTATCCGGCTTATAACCCTGAACGTATTGATGCTCAGGCTGTTATTTAATCTAGCAACGGAGATGTTAAGTTTAATATCAGAGGGGTGAAATAAGTTGGTAACGTCCAGACGTGAGGCACTGTGATTGGGCTCAGTTTTTCTAATTAATTCCCGTTTCCCCCGAGCTATATAATTAAATTATTCATTTGCGTCACGTAGTTTACGCACAGTGAAATATATGTATGTGTACGTACCCTGCGGCACAAGCCTGGAACGATTGTTTTGCGTAGTACGTAAATGAGCGCTAAAAAATTTATTAGACGACGCTATTGCTCTCCGCAGTGTTGTGTATATTGAGTTCTTTTTTATTGGCCGTATGAAATGCGATGCGGGTTGCGTGATCGAAACGCGTTTCAATAGGCCTTTGTTCACCGATCACGCACTTGAAAGCCTCTAAGCTCCTCGCTAGGCTCTCTCTCTGTTCCTTTTTATATTGAATGGAAAGATCTTTAGCAAACATATATATTTCCTGTAGGTTGATATTATATCAACTTCCTTTTACGGAACAACTTATGTTTAGTCGGTAATTTATCGAAACTGCCTATGATGGAACTGATAAGTCGGAATTCGGGATCCAAGATTGGTTGCTTCGATAAATTACTTACCAAGACCTTAATGTTCTTTATTACAACAAGAATTGTATGAAACTGCAAATAGGGATCAAATGTCCCACAGGCAAATGATGCCGTTAGCAGTGGCAAAATTAAGGAACTATATAGTATTTACTTCATCATCATAAGGTCGCCAGTCCGAAGACTGGTTGGTCACGCACCTCCACTCTTTCCTATCCTGAGCTAATCTTCGCATTTCCCTAAAACTAGAACAGCCCACATCCTCAACTATTTGTGAACAGTAATCTTACCTAAATGTACCTCTACCCCTCCTAACTCCTGTTTCTGCCTCTAATATGCCTCTGACTAGACCTTCATGTGTGAGAAGGTGTATTACCAACCTATCTCGCCTATTTTTTATTGACTTCCATAGAGTCCCCTGTTCTCCTATTCTTTCTAATACCTCTTCATTTCTAACCTTTTCTATCCACGGTATCCTCATCATTCGCATATAACACTACATTTCGAACGCTTCTAACATTTTCTTTTCCGCCGCGCCCACTGTCCATGTTTCGCACCCGTACAATGCCGTGCTCCAAACATACACCTTTTACCTTTTAACAACCTTTTTCGAATTTCTAAATTAACCGTTCGCGAGCATAGAAGTGACTTCTTTTTATTGAAGGCGACACGACCCTGCGCTATCCTCTGCTATNACCTTTTTCGAATTTCTAAATTAACCGTTCGCGAGCATAGAAGTGACTTCTTTTTATTGAAGGCGACACGACCCTGCGCTATCCTCTGCTATATATCCCTACTACTCCTTCCGTCCTGACTTATCTGACTTCCTAGGTATCTAAAATCAGCCACTTCTTCTAATTTTTCGTCTCCTATCTTTATATTCGCTCTTTCCCCAGTTTTTCTTCCTTTGCATACCAGTATTTTTGTTTTACTTTTACTTATTTTCATCCAGTACTGTTTTGTCAATACCACTTCCATTTTATTTAAAGCTTTCTCTAACTCCCCTTTGCTAGTTGCTAATACTGTTATATCATCTCCAAATCTAAAAATACTAATCTTTGGCCCTGTATATCTATCCCTACAGTTGTACTGTCTTTAATGATGTCGATCGCGTCTTCGATGTATAAATTAAAAAGTAGCGGTGACAGTGTGCATCCCTGTCTGACTCCCTTCCTAATATTTACTTCTCTGCGTTGCAGCCGTAACTCTATAACTGCCTGTTGCTCTTTATACAAACTTATGATTAAATTAATATAAGAAAATAGGCTTACATGGTCGGAATCCATGGTAGAATTATTATTCGGACTGAAAGGCCATGGACCTAGCAGTTCATGTAAACCATGAACCTTCAGTCCTAAATATAATTCTGCCATTTACTTGGACTTTTGATATGTTGATTTTAAAATAAAAAGCTTTAGGTTTTCAGGTTAGAGGTTCTTATTAGTAACCCTGTACCAATTAGGGATCCTGTTGATTTATTTGCTTGAGTCAGAAATTGATGAAATAACATTACCATCTCAGAAACATTTAATGTGCTTCACAAAATGTAATGAAACGGCTATAATATATACGAAGTGGTAGAAAACGGTACGTTATATTATTAGTTCGTTAAAATACACATATAGTTGTAGGTTACGTTCAAATGAAGCCACTCATTTCAAACGAGTTTTAATAATTAAAAATAGAAACGGCGCCGTACCGTGGACTAACAAATCGAGATCAATACTAGGTCGCAAATAGAGACATTTACCCTATTAGTTTCCTTGGGAATGTTGTTCTCAGAAAGAGAATAATAGTTTTCCAATATATGTAGAAACGAAGTGTCTTCTCCCTGAAAAATTGCATTATTTTGAAATATTTTCGGAATGTCAATCGACGCAGACGAAATCGAAATAATTGTAAAATAAACAGTGACACGTTTTGCATTTTGTGCATTTATGCGTCTACGTTAAAGTTTATGGAAGAGGAAACAAAGCTGAGTTTAGAGTTCGGAAACGCAAAGATGAAGCATTGTTGTTTCAGAAACTGGCTTGCATTATTTATTCCGCTCACAACGAGACTACCGCTGCGAACGACGTAACCTTAAAAGCCATTCAGATTTACGGCAGACGATCCATTTTCGGGGGAGCATGCGAAAATACACGTACAGGGCTGGTATAGTACCTAGTCACCGTGCAAAAGCATAAGTGCCGTCCCGTGCATTACTTGCAAGCGAGTCCTTTCTTTAAATCGCTGACGTATTTTGCTGTGAGAATGTAAGCGTGAGAATTCGAATATATAGCGCCATGACTCACTAGCTCGAGAAACATCAAAAATATTTTAAGACAAAAAGTTTTATGGATCTCTTTCCTACTACGACACTTGTTTATGACATTACCTCTTTTTTGATAAGGTTTCTGGCCAACTACAACATATTCGTACTAAAATAGGTAAGGATTATTCTATGACATTAAAAAGCTCCATATTCGTCAGTGTCGACCTCACCTCCCTTCACTTGTTGAGTTCAGTTGAGTTCCCATCAGATGGATCTTGAAAGGACTAACTTGGATCAAGTTGCTCACAAAGCCAAAGTTTGAAAAGGTCTTAGGCCCTACCACACAAAACGAATTCAGATGAGGGATCCCTTTCGATCCAATGCAGCCAAGTTCAATTTATCAAAAATATGACACTGTCAATCGAGATAATAGCCTAAAACTTTCAAATGTTAAGAAAAGGCTAGTAGCAAAAAATTAATATCGTTTTGCAATAAAAACTGATACAGTAAAAGTACCTTATTCACGGTTTCCTTAGTCGCGTTTTCATTATTCGCTGCTAAAAATGTCATTATTCGCGGATGCAATCGGTAGACAGAAAAGGATTCGGTGTCATTTATTAAAGGGATTGACCGCAATAGACTGCTCGTGCCTACTGTGAATTTTTCCGAAAATATGGGTTTCTATTCTAAACATTGTGATTTAACATTGCGAGATAAATGTCTGATTTTTTGTAGGGTAACAGCCGAAGGTTCACACTAACTCGGCACGTTTTTAGTTTTCAATAATATGGGCATTAATAGCTTTTACAAGTGGTTAAAGTCGATGCTTCTTGTAGAACACGTATTTTCAATAGAAATTAAGACATTAAAAAATGGCCCTCGGCAGACTTTAGAACAGAGCTTTATCTATCTTACTACAAAATTTCAAACCTCTGTTCGAAAAATTAAACTCATGAAATCTAGAACCAATAAGCATGTTTTTACTCTACGGCGCATGTACTACTAAATCCCCTTGATGTATCGGCATCTTTTGACTATGTACTGTTGGTACGTGCCGAGGCAGTTTTTATAAAAGATGTAACCGAGTGGACTAATTTAAAAATTCAAAACAAGAAAAAATCGCTAAATTTTTTAAACTCTTATCTAAAGTTGACTATTGCGAATTTATCAATACATTGATTTTATTTTCATACATATTGGTTTCATTTCGGAACCTTAGAACGTATCCCCTACGATTCCATGCTAATTGCCATTCCATATCCACGGTTTCTGTATTCGCGGCATATTTATAACGTATTATTAACGTATACCCCGCGAATAAAGAGCTCTTACTGTATAACAGAACGTAACTCCTATAAATATAAATAGAAAACCTGAAAGAATAATCTAATTATTACCAGAAATCGTTTTATTATGGATTTGTAAATAATTGTTCTTCATTGAAACATGTTAACCCCAAACCAATTTCGAAATTCTACTTAACCATTAGTAACTGCGG
Organism: Agrilus planipennis; assembly: GCF_000699045.2. Lineage (NCBI taxonomy): Eukaryota > Metazoa > Arthropoda > Insecta > Coleoptera > Buprestidae > Agrilus > Agrilus planipennis. Next base: position 133,498 of record NW_020439039.1, on the reverse strand, counting down.
AATTAGAAGTAGTGTTATTCTTAACTAAAATGTTATCTAATGAGGGGGGGAGTAATAATTAACAATTATAATATTAAAATATTTATTGATTTAAAATTTTTGTCTTTGAAAAGAGAGGTAATGATTAAAGTTGTATGACTTTCTGTAGGTGATGAACTGGACGGAATTTTAATTCAATAAGAATGGAGGAGGGGTTATTTATCGTGAGAGCGTCATGTAGGAAATAATGTTTTATTTTGCGTATCTGGCACGTTTCTCAGTTATTGCATTTGTTCTTGGAATACAAAATCCCAAATGGTATGCGGTTTCATGTTTCGGCTGCTCTACTTCCCTATTCCGTCGACTAGAAACTCCCCCGCCTGAAACATCGCGTCGGTGACGTACTTTTTACACGATAAAAAATTTCTACGTGAGAAGCAAACGTCAGGCACTCGTAAACATCGCACAAATAAAAATAAAAAGTTATTCCCATCCGTAACGAAACACTCACATATTTATTTGAATCTAATCTTAACTTTCCATGCGTCAAAAATATTATTTGTAGAATCTTACCGAGAAAGATGGGAAAAAAGAGGGAAGAACTGTTAGGGAAAGACCAATTTGAGTTTGAAAGAAACACAGCAAGAAGAAAAGGAAAGAGCGCGTACATAGGATTTGTAGATTCAGAAAAGGCCTATAAACTTATAGTATGTTAAATGGAACAAAATGTTTGATATAAAGAGCAACAGGCAGTTCTAGAGCTTGAGCAGCAACGTAGAGAACATCATTAAAGACAGGACAACTGTAGGGATAGATATAAAGGGGCAAAAGATTAGTATGCTTAGATTTGCAGATTATAGTGTTAGCATCTAGCAAGGAGTTAGAGATAGCCTTAAATCAAATGAAATGCTATTGATAAAACAGTATTGTGGGAAAATAAATAAAGTAATAGGTACAAAAATACTGGTATGCAAGAGAACAAAAAGTAAGTAAAGTGCGAATAAAAAGATAGGAGAAGAAAAATTGGAAGAGATGGTTGATTTTCGGTATCCAGGAATCTACTTTCACCGTAAAATGTACAAAAGCTACTCATTTTAGTAGATATTATTTTTTTTTATTTGAGCTACCATGAGTATAATTCAGGAGCCGTTACTGCTAAAAGATAAGAGCGAATAATTCCAAAGAGTAAAATTTATGATAAGCTATATCACATGTAGTTGAAATTTGCATACAGTTTGTGAGATACATCACTAATTTAATAACATTAATTTTATTTACTCATAAAATTTAGTGACCTACGGTAACACATCCGTGAGGCAGAGTAAATACCCGTAGAAGTATGGGAGAAAACGTATCCTCCCCTTTTATTTTAAGCTGGAGGGATTAACTTCGCAATTTATTTATTCCCAAATGACTGGAAAAAGCGTTAAGCAGCAGGTGGCTGTTGCTCGATTCTGAGCCATCAATTTAGCTCCACACTTATGCCGTCATTCTTCAACTATTAAAGTAATTTGTTATTTTTGGCATTCTGATTAAACCATGAAGTCATTTGCTTTAAAGTCCTTACTTCTTATTTATTAAACAAACTTGTAACATTTAGCTGTACTACTGCTACCTACCTAATAATTATATTACAAGTTCGAGAAGAAAAAGTAGGGAAAGAGCAAATATAAAGATAGGAGAAATTAGAAGAAGTGACTGATATCTAGATAGTCAGATAAATCAGGGCGGAAGGAGTAGTAGGGATATAAAGAAGAGGATAGCGCAGGGTCGTGTCGCCTTAAATAAAAAGAAGTCACTTCTATGCTCCCTAACAGTTAATTTAAAAATTCAAAAAAGGTTAAAGGTATATGTTTGGAGCGCGGCGTTGTACGGGTGCGAAACCTGGACAGTGCCCGCGGCAAAAAAGAAAAGGTTAGAAGCGTTCGAAATGTGGTGTTATTATCGAATAATGAGGACAACGTGGATAAAAAAGATTAGAAACGAAGATGTATTAGAAAGAATAGGAGCACAGAGGACTCTATGGAAGTCAATAAGAAATAGGCGAAATAGGTTGGTAGGACACCTTCTCGGGCATGCAGGTCTAATCAGAGACATATTAGAGGCAAAAACAGGAGGGGTAGAGGTAGACCTAGATTAGATTACCTACTATTCGCAAATAGTTAAGGATGTGGGTTGTTCTAGTTTTAGGGAAATGCGAAGATTAGCTCAGGATAGGAAAGAGTGGAGGTACGTGTCCAACCAGTCTTAGGACTGACGACCTTATGATGATGATGATGATGATGAAGGTTCAGGATGCTTCGCTACGAGCGTCTCACCCAATTATTTTATTAAAAAAGTCTATGCCCTTTTAGTCGCTTGAAGAATGTCACGATGAAATTTTTTATTTTTCGTGTCATATAGAAATGGGGCTTTCATTTGACAGCAATCACTACCGTGCAAACATATATACACGACACCCGCATAATACTTACTTCAAAAGACTAGAATTTTTTCGTGAACCGTGTGACCAATCGTCTCGCACTTTTTTTTAGAGAACGTAGAATACCAAGACCGCCATATTAAGGTGTTTTATACACAAGGGTCGATTCCCAGCTACTCCCATACATCCTCCTCCTGTTGACGCTTCATCTACGAGTTCTCCGCTAAGCAGAGGCTTAGTGTCATCATGAAGCCACAGTACAAATAATATATTCTGTATTTATACATTCCTAAAGCTGTTGAGCCATCCTACTACATAGCAACATGGGCCCCGGCATTTAAGGTTAGATGAAATGAGTGACTAAACCACTGGACTGTACAAAATATGTATATTTATAATGTCCAAAAAAAAAACGTTAATTGCTTATGTGGTGCGTATTAATGAGATGTGGAGTTAAAAATACCGTGGACATAAAAAGTTAGAAATGAGAAGAGATTAGAAAGAGTACGAGAACAGAAAGCGTCGGAAATATGCGATATAGATTGAAGGGCTAATTAGAGATATATATTAGAAGCAGAAACAGGAGTTAAAAATGGGTATAGGTAAACCTAGATTAGATTAATTAAAGATATAAGTTGCTTGAGTTTTCGGGAAATGAAAAAATTGACTCAAAATAGGAAGCGCGTGTCTAAGCATCAGCTTTCGGGCTGTTACGTATTAATTAAGCATCTGTAAGCAAGATATGGATCTTTAAAATCTCCTTTACTTAAACTTCTTTGGTAAACAACCGTAGTTCAGACTTTTTTAAACGTTATAAGTTAAAGTTATTGAGGCTCCGATTCATAAAATTGGAAGATGAAGAATTACTTGTAAAGAGGTACGAGAATATCTAATAACAGGTCAATTGAAAAGTCCCCGGCCTAAAATAGTAAAACACATTTTTTTTGCAAAATTCGTTTTTTTTTATTCAACATAATTCCCTTCAAGGGTGATACACTGATTATAGCGATCATCCAACTTTTCGATACCATTTTTGTAGTACGATTTGTCCTTTGCTTCAAAATAGGTCTCAGTTTCGGCGATCACCTCTTCATTCGACGAAAATTTTTTCCCAACGAGCATTCTTTTGAGATCTGAGAACAGGAAGTAGTCGCTGGGGGCCAGATCTGGAGAATACGGTGGATGCGGAAGCAATTCGAAGCCGAATTCATGAATTTTTGCCATCGTTTTCACTGACTTGTGAGACGGTGCATTGTCTTGGTGAAGCAGGACTTTCTTTTTTTGCAAATGCGGTCGTTTCTCGGCGATTTCGTCCTTCAAACGGTCCAATAACGCTATGTAATAGTCGCTGTTGATGGTCCTTCCTTTTTCAAGGTAGTCAATGAAAATTATTCCACGCGCATCCCAAAATACAGACGCCATAACCTTGCCAGCCGACTGTTGCGTTTTTGCACGCTTTGGAGCGGGTTCATCGTGTGCAGTCCACTCCGATGACTGTCGATTGGACTTCGGAGTGAAATGATGGAGCCATGTTTCATCCATTGTCACATATCGACGCAAAAACTCGGGTTTATTACGCGTGATCATCTTCAAACACTGCTCTGAATCATCAACTCGTCGTTGTTTTTGGTCAAAAGTGAGCTCGCGCGGCACCCACTTTGCACAGAGCTTTCTTATACCCAAATATTCGTGAATGATGTGATGTATACGTTCCGTTGATATCTGTAGAGTGTCTGCTATTTCATTCAATTTCAATTTACGGTCATTCAAAATCATTTTGTGGATTTTTTTAATGTTTTCGTCCGTAACAGCCTCTTTTGGGCGTCCACTGCGTTCACCGTCTTCGGTGCTCATTTCACCACGTCTAAACTTAGCATACCAATCCTTGATGGTTGATTTTCCTGGGGCAGTGTCCGGAAATTCGTTATCAAGCCAAGTTTTTGCTTCAACTGTATTTTTTCCCTTCAAAAAGAAATATTTTATCAACACGCGAAATTCCTTTTTATCCATTTTTTTCACAATAACAAAAGTTGCTTCACTAAAAATGCTATAATTCACAAACTAATGATCCGACAGCCGTCAAATTTATAGACGCGTCTTTTGAAGGTTAGGACTAACTGAAAATCATATGGATTTAGTTCTGGTGCCGCCATCTATGTGTCAGGCCGGGGACATTTCAATTGACCCTAGTAGTACAACAATGACTTACATAATAATTAACACCCCTTTAGGTATCTGCCATGTAGGCAAATGTAACCAAATCCCTACAAACGTTTACTGTCTATTGTTGTTTTGGATATGAAACTGATACATGATTTTTAAAAAGAAGAAGATTTGAAATACAGTTGCTGATTTTGCATGTTCTTCTGAGGTACTTGTCGATGAAAGATTTTGAAACGTCATTTGTATTCTAGAGAAGGATGAGAGGCTTGTTCGCGTACTTATTCAATAATAATTCACAATTTCTGCTAAAAATCGTTTATTTGATGAACTCGGATGCTATCTGCGATCGCTGGCGAGTGTGAGGAATTTTAATATCTACATTCCATTCCTGAAAAGGATCGCAGCAGTCATGATGCAACTACGACGCTAGGCATCGACCGGTAGTCGTCGTGGTGGCGGTCACGACGCCGTTTGCGACGCCGGCAGCGTTTGTCTTCTTTCTTCTTCTGGTTCTTCGATGGAGACAGTGACGTACAGATGAACAATATCAGGTCGAAATAAGACGGCCACGAATTGTTTACAAGTGAAAAGAAGAAATATATTAAACGTCAGGACGACGGCTGAAGCGTGGAAAAATCAGGAATAATGTCCACAACCTTATTGTTCGCTTATTTTCCTTATTTCAGACATTTTCATCACGGATGATAAACAACCCATTTAAGCATTTGTGAGAGAACGTTAAAGAAAGAAAATCGACATATGAATCCAAGAGCTTTATTGTTTTAATTAAGGAAAGCTAAAAAACGGTTACCCATGATCTCACAAAAATGTTTAAAAATTTAAACTAGGTTTCGGCACTCAGTTATTCTATGCTAGCGACTAAGTTAACCTTACCTAAAGGCCTAATTTTGTCATGATAGAAAGCATATTTCGATTGAACTGGTATCTATATAATTTCTATTGATAAACGCCTGAAAATCGAGTTTGTTTTGTGTTTGGAATTCAAAGTACAGTGGATTTCGGGTATAACGACAACGAAGGGACCACTGTAATTTCGTCGTTATATCCAGAAGTCGTTACAGGCAAAGTTAAAGAAGATACAGTTTTTCAATTTTGAAACAATTTTGGCCTTATTTAACACTAAATAATAACTATATACAGTGGATTTCGGGTATAACGACAACGAAGGGACCACTGTAAATTCGTCGTTATATCCATAAGTCGTTACAGACAAAGTTAAAGAAGATACAGACACACACTGTTTTTCAATTTTAAAGCAATTTTAGCCGTTTTTTAACAGTAAATGTACATCTGGAAGTCACACTTTTTCAAAAGTTTACTAAACACAGTTGCTACTTAGAAACAACGGTAAAGGTCATCACACTTGTTGACTATTTGTGTGAATGTAAGCAAAAGATAAGAATGCTCTTTGTGTCTTTAGTGGCCGACTCCGGTCGCTATATCTGCATGGGATTACTAAAGATTTGTTACAAATGATTCATTAAAAACAGTCGCTGCACCAGAACTCGGCGTTACATCCGAAGTCTCTATAGCCACATGAATTTTATACTAAAGTATGCTTTAAATTTAAGGGACTTACAATGGTCGCTATAACCAAGGTCGTAATAAATGAAATCCGCAGTAGTACTCTTCGTTTCAAGAAGTTGGAGATATGCCTCTTCTCTTTATTAGGATGCGCCGTAGCCTAATTCCACATACAATCATATTTGTCTGCGGAGCTCATTTCTCCACCAATCATCGAGCGAGAACTAGACAAAACTGTACAGTACCATTTGCATAATTATTTAAACTGCCTCGTTAAATTTTATGAATATGGTTTATTTATAAGCATACTTAGCCAAAAATAATAACAAGTGAATTAATTTAACGTTCTACACACTTATAAAACTTTTGCTTTGTTTTCTATTGTTAATTTATATACATTTTTGTTTTAAGAAATTGCTAAACATTTTCGTCTAGTACTGTACAGTTCTAGCCGATCTCCTAAGACCGCCCATCGAGAGCTGTGCTCGTTCAAGCTTGTTTCAACTATTTCTGTCTTGCTTACATCTAGTGTGTATTCTTTCTATATTCGCGCAGATTTCTTCAAGGTCACTTGAAATGGACTGTACATGGTGTTCGAAGGTTCTTTGTAGAACTTTTACCTGCTATCATTTGAATCTTAAATATGAGATGATCAGTTTTCTTTGAACTGTAAAAATGGTTTCGTTTTTATTGTACGTCTTAGGCTCAATGTTCAAGAACACAAAAGAATCGACCACCGTGCGTGACTCCGCTAGACGATGTTTATTGATTTTGGATGTTCGATGCTTTGACATTCGTAGTGTACCGATAACAAATATTTTTAAAGTGTCTTTTCGCGTTGTGTCCAATTAAGGAAACCTTAACGTATGTAAGCATAATTTATCATATTTTACAGAATTTCGTTATCTCTAGTCTGGTGCTACATTTATTTTCAACAATTTTTGATAATTTATTTTCTGCTACCAATTCATGCGATGGGGTATTTCCTGATGATGCCAACACGTCTGGATTGCATCGTGCTTGTCAGGTCTCTCGTGCGATAAGAGCTCCGACTCGAAGTTTGGAGAATCACGTATCTCATGTGTCACCGGCAGCTATTTTACCACAGCTGTGCAGAATCGGAGAGCTTATCAAAGTAGATTTGAGACATTCCAAATAAGATAACAATTAAACAGTTATACATCACGAATTTAAACTACTTACGTACTATAACTACAGTTATATTACAGCAATCACTTTAACACCATCTGATTATTAACTAAGCACCAATCAGTTGTAAAAAATGAACAGAAAGCAGTAAAAAATCGATTTACATAAAGCATTCACCTTTTTCATAAAGACATTGTATATTTTCTGCTTCATCTGCCACCCTCACAATTTTGATTAAACATTTCACTTTTACGGAGTTGTACGTATTTTGCTAGCTCATTTGCTAATTCGCATTTCGCTCTTTCCTTTTTTTTGTCTTGTCGAAGTTCCTAATTAATATTACTAATGCCAACATGAAGGAAATTCTGAAGCTTCTATTTTTGCGTTTGAATTTTTCAGAAATAAGAATTAAGTCATCCATTCACCTTCAACAAATCGATATCGAAACTAAATAATCCCAAAGGTTAAAAGTTAAAGCAAAACATTAAAATAGACTGTAATTTAATAAAGCCACCTTAATCAAAATGCACTTTCTATGAACCACAGGGAAATATTATAAAAATGAGTTTTAATATACCACAGCACTTAACACATTTTATCAATCAATCAAATCAATCAAATAAGGCAATCCTCACTTTAGTATCACCACTTTTTTTGGTGGAAGTTTCATGAGGAATCTACGGGGAAACCCCTACATCGGCATGCCCCTTATTATCCACATGAGGCCCGCACACTACATGGGGCCTGCCCGCTATAAATTCTAGTCGAGATTTTCTGTCAAAACCGCAGACGCAGATCGCGATTTCGATTTCATTGGACCTCTCTACAACACTTTAATAAGAGATCAACAGAACAAAAGGTTTATGGTGATCAGTATTCTGTCAAAACCGTCAGATGTTGATCGCGATTTCAATCTCATTGAATCTCAGCAAAGCAACGTAAAAAGGTCATATTGAATACTGATCACCGTGAACTTTCTGATCTATTAAAAACCTGTTGATCCAATTCCATTGATTCTTAACAGTAAAAGAAATAAGATTATATGCTCAGTTAGATACGTCTATTTGTAAACCTAACAAAAAAGTTGATTTTATTTTTTCGTTTTTGTCGGTTCTATTCAGACATATATTACAATGACCGTAGTTACGCGTGCCAAGTTTAGCGAAATCGATGTACGCAGATATTCGAGTATCTTATTCGCGAATGAGCAAGAAAAGTTTTTGTGACGCTATTGTAACCTCAGTCGTTTCGCCAGCTGTCGACTAAAGATTTATCCTGATACTCAATCCAACCACTAAGTCCTTATAACTCTACAAAGTTTTCCGATACTTGGGCTCTTATCTCAACGTCACCTGCTATTGACCTTTTCATTCTTTTTCTTCTCCATTCATCCAAATGCAACTGACAAATAGCCGTGCTGTTCAGAAAATTCGGGAAAATTTTCACTTGCCTTTATTCTGTGTTCCACAAATTGAAAACTGGGACAAATCAAACTGTTTTTAAGCCGGTACTTTTTGTCCTAGAAAAATTGACCAAGCTTCTGCTAGTACGCTAGTACAAAAACCACAGTGAAGCATATACATATAGGGTAAATTGAAAAGTCCCCGGCCTGACACATAGATGGCGGCACCAGAACTAAATCCATATGATTTTCAGTTAGTCCTAACCTTCAAAAGACGCGTCTATAAATTTGACGGCTGTCGGATCATTAGTTTGTGAATTATAGCATTTTTAGTGAAGCAACTTTTGTTATTGTGAAAAAAATGGATAAAAAGGAATTTCGCGTGTTGATAAAATATTGCTTTTTGAAGGGAAAAAATACAGT
>NW_020439039.1:98793-122415 GCF_000699045.2 Agrilus planipennis | reverse complement strand
AGAGATTTGCGGACAATGAAGAAGTAATCGAAGCTGTAAATGGTTATTTTGAGGAGCTTGACGAATCAGTCTATAGAGATGGCATTAATAGACTGGAACACCGCTATGAGAAATGTATCAGCCTTGGAGAAGATTATGTTGAGAAATAAAAAAAAAAAATTTTTAAAAACCTTGTTTTTCTTGGTCAGGCCGGAAACTTATCAATCCACCCTCGTATAAAGTACCCACATAACGGAAGTCGCCTCTCTAGCAAAAGATAGAACATCTACTTTCGCTCATAACAAATGGCGCAACACTCTGGAAACTAAAAAGTGGAAATGATCTACAACTTTGTACACAAAATGGTTAATATCTGTTTTATTTGAAAGAAATGCTTTGTAAAATTGGAACTAGAAATAGAATGATACAAAAAAAAACCTAAACGAAAATGGAACAAAATCGAATAGGTATTATTATTACGTTACATATCAAATGAATTATTTCTTATTTATTGTACCGTATCTTACATATTGCATCAGTGGTTTGTTTCTTCATATCAGAATGTGATTATTTAAGATTATTTATCGTTGAATATATTGGAAGCAAGTCTTCGAAGCGACCATGTTTAAATAGAACTTTTTACTGACATGAATACAGAATCGACAGAGGAAAATATTTTCATAAAGGTTCCTCTAGACTATAAACTGTCTGTAAGGAAAGAAAAATGCAGATCACGGAAATAGAATCGTTCATATAGTTCACGGTAAAAGACAATCGAATACATATCCTTGAATACTGATATTCACTTGAATACACAATGCGAATATATTCTGCAACAGTGAGTATAAATTAATACTCATGCACAGTTGAACAAAATTACGATCTACATTTATTTGTAGGATTACAAGGGAAATGGTGAATGAGTAATCTTTCTATGTAGGTTTTTAAGGCACCACAATCGGTCATCAACTATTCTCACTTTCTTTATAATTTATTGGAACAGGGAATAGCATGTTTTTATATATATGAGGCTATATCAAATATAAACGTGAGTGATTTTTTTCTAAAATACGGAGGCGTCCGCGGCTTTGAAGGAGTTGATGTTAGTTGGTCTGCTTCGTTTGGAAGAGACGATTTCCTTTAATATGATAAGAATCCTTAGACGAGGCAGAAGCTCATGCCTCTACAGAGCAACGGATTATAATGAAGTTTTTGACCAAGGAAGGGGATAATCTAACCGAAATTTGACGGCAAAGTTCGAGAACATTACCCTGTCAAGAACTCGTGTGTTTTTATGACACAATGGGTTTTCTGCGAGTTATGGTAAGATCAAGAACTGGGGTCACGCTCGCCACCCAAGGACGAATTCGACCGAAACCAATATTGAGGGGTCCAAAATCGTATGGAGAGACATCATCGTATAATCATACTGTAAATTACTAGAAATGAATGTGTGAGACACTTTTTTTGCATGATAACACCATGCTGCATGCGCGGTCAATGCTACAAATCAAGTAACAGTCAATCTGCCGACCGGAAGTTATCAATCGAGGATTTGTTATCTGATTGGCTAGCAGTGCCGTAGGGAAATTGACAAAAACAAGTGACGAATTTAAAGACACAAATTAAACTACTACAGCCGCCTGGGAAGACATGTATAGCATATTTTCATGCACCTCAATGTAATTGAAAATTTTTACTTCATGCGTTCATAGTACTCCAAATAATTTACAACGCAATTGTCCACAATTTTCTTGTTTATGTTTTTTTATCTACCTTTTCCTTGTACGTAAGCCCACGAAATCCCAAATGGTAGCCGATCAAAAATTAAATATACAGTACCGTGTGCATGATAACTTCGATTATTTTACTAGTCGGTAAAATAGTCCGTCGGTGGATTGACTGTTCGTGTGCAAGGGGCTTTAGGCTAAAAACCGCTGAAACATTTGCCGTATAGTCTCGATTTGCCCTCTTTTGCCTACCATCTTTTGGATCCCGGAAAAAAGCGCTTAGAGGCTAACGCTTCGGTGACATTGAGATAGTGAAAGCATTTGTTTCCCAATGGCTACAAGAACGTCCGAAGAATTTCTACAATGAAGGAATAAAAAGACTTCCAATCCAACGGGAAAAGTGCATTTCTAGGTAGAAAAATAATATATGCTTCTAAATTCAAATAAAGTTAGATTACTTTATAAAACGAATCGCGTTGGTATTTGGAAAACCCATATAATTGATTTAATGCAAATGCATTTTACTGTAAATTACTGGACGCTTGTAATAATAAAAATGTCGTTTAATTGTTGCGAACAATAAAACTATTTACATCAAACTGTAATACCCCTACTTAGACATTGCTACATTGTAAGTAAATCTAATTAATTGTACGGGCAACTTTGGATAGGGTCATAAAATTGTAATTAAACTCAACTTACTCTAACGCAATAGGTCATAATCATAACATACGTTTCATAAATAAAACTGCCTTTTAATGACTTTCTTAATTTATGATACATACACTGCGTCAAGTATTTTTTGTTGCAGTTTTTTGTTCTGGCATTCACTGTGCTATTTAGTAAAGAGAACATCACATTTGTTTGTATCTTATACGATGTTCACCTGAAAAGTTTTGCACCCATATTAGCGCTCAATAAGGAAACAAAAGGATCTGAGAGAGGACTCCATGTGGTGCCATACAATATTAGCTACAAAACTACGATGCTGCGCTGAAGTCCGCTTACACGTTCGTTTTTAGTAGTCGTTAAAATGCTGTCGTATACGACCGTTATGTCAACGCGGTTAAAGCAGCATGCACTAATCGAATTTGTAACAGTAGAAAATGTGAATCCAACCGATATTTTTCATCGTTTAAAAACGGTTAACGATAGTTCAACACCGTTTATAGGCATACCGTGTGGTGAGCAGAAATTTAATCGGTAAAACAAAAATATACACTTCTCAGTGGACAATCAATTTCTGCGACTAACGGGGAACATCGAAAGAAGATTCGATTCAAAACGACCGGCTAATCACCTACCAATTATCAGTAATCCGTTTATTGTAGGAAGAATCGACGCATGAGTGTCAAAAATTGTTCAGACGCAATGTTCTTCTCAGAATCCTTAAAGAATATGTCAGATAGTATGTAAATGCAGTTTGACATCACATTGTCGTATGCCAAGCTGCATATACGTATACCTGTATTTGACATATCTCTAAACGGTTTTGGCATTCCTAGACCAGTCAGGAATGTCTAAAGAACAAGGATGGTACATTATCAATCCACTGGGATGCTATAAATTCAGTACACGATGGGTACGAAGAGGTTCTTCATAAGCTCAAGTTCGAACCTTTTCTGTACTCTTTAGAGAATTCATCTTCCACTTACAACTACCTACATTAATAATGAAATACTAAGCCGGATCGCTATTTCAATATTGTCGAAAATTACTTCTCCTCTATTTATAGAAGTTGTGGCGTATTTTTTGTCCCTTTTTTTCAATGGAAGTGTCAGAACACTCCCAGAAGAAGTGTGGACATTATTATTATACTGGTTTTCTCTCTTATTGCGAAGAAAAAGACCCCTTTTTCCTGCACATATGAAATATTACCTTCGGGTGTTACAACTTACCGGAAAATTACTTCCACGACAAATGGATCCGTGGTACTTTTTTGTTCGGTTAGGATGGGCAGTCATGAATAATGTAGGAGGTAAATAACGACTTTTTAATAACAGAAAACTTCAAGGATGTTGTTCGAATAAGATTGTGTGTACTATCAAACCAAAAGGTAGTTATTTGTTGATATATAATTTCTGAAACGTTTTGAAGCTCGAGACTACTGTTCCAAAAAAATCGAAACGATAGATATTACATTCTTGAGGATGATGCTAATAACCACCGCTTCGCCTTTTGATTATTTTTAATTCATATTATCAAAAAGTGTCGTTCAGTTTACGTGAAAATTTACTTATAATTGAAAATTGAGAAATACAAGTCTCCATAAGGTTACGTGTTAAATGTTCATTTTTAAATCATCATCATCATAAGGTCGTCAGTCCTAAGACTGGTTGGACACGTACCTCCACACTTTCCTAAATCAAGAACTTTTAAATTTAAACCCTGTTGAAAGCCTATTTTTTCACCATTGTCAATAAAAAGAAACTATTGGTAGATATTGAATCACCCTAAATGAAAATTCGGCAGAGCTATTTTAAGGTAGTAAATTTCAGTTACGATTGTGATGCTAAACTTGTGTGGCTACCCAACTTCTTTCACTTTGAGCATTCGCAACTCGCTGTCGGTGGGTTTTTCATTTTCTCGATTTATTCAATCTTCTCAATTTCTACCTACCTATCGGATTTACATAACGTAAAAGTAGAGGCAAATTCTAGTTTTGAAAGAAACTATCTTTGATACAATATCCAATTTTCAGGAACAAAACTTTTTTGTAAATTTGACAACATACTACATCTCCTTAAGTTCAAGTTACTAAAAATCCTTTTAGGTATCATCATTTAGTCCGTATAGGAGTGTGTGGTAAAAATTTGATGTTAATCGTAGGGTGTCCCTTTTGGGAATTCCAGCCAAGTAAGCTATTACATATTTTACTATCTATCGACCCGGTGCATTACATTACCCATCGGCTGAATATGTTCAGAAACTAGAACATGTACTTAGCTGTTTATCATAAATTTTCAAACATTACCAACAACACGCCTGTTAGTGGTTTCTGACCAAATGGTTCAGAAATTCCAATGGTAATTGCTAGAAGGGACGACGTAGCACAGCTTGAAATGCCGTCACGTCGATCGCGCCACCTGTACTTCATGATCGGCCATCTTCGCCACAAATTAGGTAAATCAAAATTTCGGACTTTAGGGGGAAAAATCTACTGACTGAAGACATTGCCCAAAGTGAAAGTTTTATTGGACATATAAAGAATATGAGGGAGAGGTCGACCATCTGCTACTTCTAAATAACGATATTTTCAGTGACTCCATAGCGTAACCTTTCCTAGCAATAATGTCTGTAACGGATCGAAATAAGTACGCAGCTCGGAAATAAGTTTTCGTATTAGAAGTGGAGGCAATAATATAAATAACATACATTTATGAAAACCTTCTTCGATTACAAGAAAACAAAATAACAGGCAATTATGTTGCAGTGCAAACTGAAATTACCCAAAAATACCAAAGAAAAGTATCTAACTGTAAGCGTGATTTCGGTCCATTATCATTTTTTATTCTTCAATCTGAATTCGTTTTATATCTTTTTCACATAATGCTTCCTCAGTTTTAAAAAAATTATATTTGCTACCATTCAAAAGAAAGTTTAAACTAGAGATGGGCTGGTTCTCGGTTTGGATCCGGTACCAGGTAATTCTACCAGAGAAAAAAAATAAACACCAGCAACAATAATTTAATAGTGTAACAAAAACCTACCTGAAGAAAATTGAAACTAAAACTGTATTGGGACAAGTCGTTTGTCCTAATTTGTACTATGGATTGATTACTAATCTAAGTTATTTGTTATTTTGATATAGTTCTTATGATTAGATACTATTTAAAATTGCAATGGTTTAGTGTTTTAACGACTTTTTAAACGGGACTTAATGAGGTTTGAGACGTTGGTGAGGGTTGTATTTAACGGAAAGCTCGCCAGAAAGAAGACATGAACCATTTACCACAGTGGTTTTGCTAGGTACCCGGTTATCCAGTGCATCTCTAGTTTAATCATGTCCCACAATAATGAAAGTAGTGCTGAAACCCTAACCTAAAAATGTGTAAGGATTTTTTAATGTTATCAATTTTCTTTTTATATTACTGAAAATTGATTACTAACAACATAAATAGGAATTAATCTCCTGCCTGACGCTCATTCCCAAGCAAATGTTGTATGGAGCAAGTTGCATGTCGAAAATGCGCAGTCATATCATCATACCCTTAACATGTTATGAGTTTCATGAAATGAAATTTCTTCTTGTAATTTTCTGAGTATTTAACATCAACAGAACATTGTACTATCTTATATCAAACGAAATCATTTAACGTTTCTTTAGTATAAATTCAGTTTACCCTAATTCAAGTTTAATTTGCTCCAATCGTGGGATACATTGAACTTTTATGAATACTCCATTATAATCATTAGAAGAAACTGTTTTAATAGTTTCTCAGTTCAATTTATTTTGGCCTCCCCTACATCAATGATTTGAGCCCAAGTCAGATGTAGTCAACCTATCCTACTGTTACCTATTCAGTGAATCACCGCTATTTACACAAAAGGCATACATAAACACCATCCATAGTAAAATGCTATAATCAATCTTTGTTGTCTCATGGAAAAGTCTAATTTCCTTTTCTTGAAATCTTTTTAACTAGATGCGAAACATTTAATTAAGGATACTGAAACTTTTCTACTTAAATATGGAATTCTCTTAACGAAAGGAGTTATTAATTATCTCGATAGTATTAAAGGTGGCAGTTGCATACCGTTTAAATTCCTCATTTAAACGAAGAGGGATCCATTAGGATACTCGTATACTGTGGTGCTCCTCCTTCGCCCTGGCGAATTCCCATAATTCAGCCCTTTCGTCCAACTTTTATTTCATTGTGTAGGTGCCAAGTCTGATGCACACAACAACCTACGACGACGGTATTTTAATGAGGCAAACAGAGCTGCTTAACAATAAATTTCACTCACGTCAGTGGCCACCATTGCGAGCGTAAAAAAAGACGGAAAAATTGCAGCTCCATTGTTCGTCGAGCTAACGAAACTTTTCATTTGCGCTCCACTCAGTTGCGGTAAAACACTAAAATGTGTACTGAATTACAGTTAACGATTTATGCAATTGACTTATACGCTTCTCTCCATTTAAATATTTGTGATATTCGCAGTTTAAAGAGTGCAAATACACAGAGTGACACACGATAGAATTAAGTGGTCTATTTCAAAGTCAAATAAGTCATAAAGTCAGTCAGTCAACTGTATAAGTCATTATATCAGCAAAGCACTTGACAAAAAGGAATTGTTCAGACCAGGGTACATTTACCTGCCGTTTCCTTGAAACATTAAGTTGGAAATTCAAATATTCAATTTTGTTGGTTTTTACAAATATTATGTGTAAGTGGTTTAGGTGTAATTTTAGGGTATCGAACTTTGCAGGCAACAATATCTTTAAGATACATTATCTTCAAGTACTTAATATTAGAAACCAGTTGGTTAGCACTTTCACCCCTTCCTCTATCAGGGTGTAGATTATGTTATAAATAGGCTGACACACTCATAATAAAGACGACATCAAAAAAGAACAGAGAGACAACAAAAATAAGAACAATTAAGACAACAACAGACAACAATTAGTAGCATCAGTGTAATCATCAAGCTCAGGGTCTTCAATATATGTAGTAACTGTATATTTATAAATAAATTTACTAAGTGCAGTTATTCGTGTTATTCATCAGTGAGGTAAATTATTTGCACTTACAATCCTTCCAAAAAATTCGTGTGCTCCCTCATAGGAGAAAGAAGTGACGCGGCAGCGCAAAATAAATAAAACAGAAATAATACAAAAAAATATGATTTCACGGCCGAAGTTCATGATAGAATTATGATTATTTGATTTTTTGATTTGATTATTTAGGCTGGAGGATCGTTGTCTAAATGAACTGTTGGGTCCAGGACGTTTCGTCAGCAGCTGCAGCTGACATCTTCAGTCTTCAGTACTGCGCCAATGACAATATGGGCGTAAGTTATATCTCCAAGTTTAGTCAGTGACTGAAATGTCAGCTACAGTTGCCGATACGTCTGGACCTAAAACAGTTTATTTAGAGATTTAGACAACTGCCCTTCATCCCGACTCATAATTCTAAAAGAATGAAAGGAAGCAGAAAACGTTCACCAATTCACAACTGCTCAGATTGCTACGTGGAAGGCCAGGGCCCCGCAGTTATTCCAACTTTTGAATATTGACATTCCATTGCTTAAATTTAAACAATTATTTATTAGTTAAAAAGGTATTGTTATTTTTATCACTTCATGTGGAATACTTTTAGAAATCAATTGAAATTACTCATTTATACTATTCAACACCCTCAGAACTTCGAATCATGAACAGAATCTCAAAGAAAATTATGTCACCGCCACTATTTTGTATCAGTTATGAATGAAAACGCGGTTATCATAATTGTTACTACAAAATTAATCATCAATAGAAATAAGGTTGTCTTGATCGTGACAACATTCTACTTTTAGACATTGTAAACTCTGAGCTATTGTCATTGCATTGAAATAAATTGCAGCATTTTCATTTAAATCAGGTTTAAACTGCTGAAATGAGCTAGTTAATACCAGACGTAGACCGCAATTTCGATCTTATTAAATCTCATCAGCACGCCATGGTCAATCTCGATAAATCACTGACTAACCTATTGATAGATTGCAGTGTTCATTCATTTGGCAAGAAGCTAGAAAGAAATACATCGTTCATAACATGTCAAATGCAGGGAATAGACCCTTGCAAGGAAATGCTAATTACAATGACTAATTACACTAGAATAATAGATCTTTTAAACTTCTTTATCGCTATATGGCATGCAAATCCGATTCTACAATCTCCACGTGGTGCATTGGGTAATACAAAGACTATTCGATACGGTACTTGTTTTCTTGTTCTTTCTCTAACTTGAGGATGTTTCGTTGTTTAGTTTTTAGTATGTTAGGTAAATACGCATTATTTATAACCTTCGCAGACATTTAGAGGTCATAGATCGCTTTCTTTGGAGTTGTGCAATAATAAGAACATTCAATCAGCAATATCTTTCCGTAAGTTTTAAACGATTTTCACCGTTGGCAAATTTCCATTGATCCAGTGCAGGATTCATTATGACAAAGATTGTAATAAATGAAAACTTCGTTTAACAAAGATCAACATTTTGTATTCAGACAATTTGAAGTAATCCGGGGAAGCTTGAACAGATGTGTCTCCGATTACTTACTGTCATTCGAGTTTAGCATGGCACGGGTTTGAATAAATTTCGATTATCTGCTGTATGTAATAAGCTTACGAAGCGAACATGTCTAGTCCGTGTAATTTCCATATTAACTGATGTTGACCAAATTTCGGAAGCAGCAACGTTTTGTTTCCCGGTTACATTAGTTCCTGACCGTTCTGTTAAATATTACAAGCGTGGAAGAGAAACGAAAAGGCACCTTGCTTGATTTATTATTAATTAGTTTTTTAGCTAATCCCTACACACACGTTGATCCTTTTTGTTGGAACAGTTTGCATTTAATCCTCTTTTCGTACAAAATGCTGCGTCAAATTTGATCTACTCTAAAATGATTACGTACTTACTGTAGATACAAGTGATTTTGCGTGTAATCGTATAAATGCATATTTAATCTAATGGATTGAAATTGTCAATGTATATTTCCAGCTTTATATTTGCAATACGACTTGTTATATTGACTTCATTCTTTCTATGAGAGCAAAACTGCGAATTTATGTCTTGAATTTAGTACAAAAATCATTCAATATTAGTATTATTAGAGTTGTCAAATACAAAATATAAACAAAATCTGCCTAAACGCGCAGAATTACTTGGTAACACTCTTACAGCCTTTTCACACGAGCTACATTTTATAGCGCTTCCGTTGCGCTACAGTAGCACGACAGTTGCTAGATCGTATACGTATAAAGAGCGATTTTTTGCAGCGCTTCGATATTGTAGCCGATGTAGTAACATATCTTTTTCAAACTTAAAGACACAGTTATTAAAATTAAGTCGCAGAAGAAAGTCGAAGAGGAACTTACTTCATTAGTGCTTCTGATAAATTAAAAAATACAACGTGTAATTATACAACACGCTACTGAAGAGAAACTTCTCCAAACACACAAACATACCGAGACAGGGGTTAAGGAATTGACGTCAGTGGAGTTGTTTCGACTGTAGAGTGTAGGCATACATACAAAAACACATACAAATACATTCATACATTTTGTTGGGGCTACACTGTACATGCCGGCATTGCCCGTAACGAACGTTGCATTGAAGCGCGCTCACGCTTCAAGCGATCCCCACTACGAACTCGACTACGTGGCCGAGTAGAGGGGGGACATCCGTTGCGTGATTTCGTTACATAGCAACTCGCATTAAACGAACTTACCCTATCGTGAGTAAAGAAGTTTCATTTCAAAAAAAAAAAGAAGAATATTAAGAATCGGAAATATTGAGTATATCCTTACAACAGCAATCGATTGATAAAAGGATTTCCATACATCTTTCCAAGATTCATTCGGTCTTCCCACGCTTTTCCTTCTGCACTGTAGCTACTCTAAATGCAGTCTTTATTTCCAATTTCGGTTATGAAATTTTTGACATCGACACTGTTAGTCATGGGTCTGTCGCATGACTAAAAATACGCCAGTGTGGAAGCGTTACCTTAAGTAAATGTATTTCTTAGTGAAGCGCAATGAGAGCACGACTATTTGCCGCGGGTTTCAAACGAATGCCTTTACTATTCAGCGACTGTAGCGTTACGTTTTTGAAGCTCTCGTGTGAAAGCGTCAATTTAAAACAGTGTATTTCAAAAAAAAAAAAGTGCAACTGAACTGCTTCAGAAGCGCTATAAAAAGTATCACGTGTGAAAAGGCTCTTAGACCTACCGCGCACTGCGATTTTTTAGTCGCGCGGTTATTTAATCACAAAAATGAAACACAGGCCAGTAAATGAAACTGCGCGCATATGCGACTAAATAATCTTTGCTATTAAAAAATCGCAACTGGTCGTATTTTTTTTGCAGCGCGATTGTCGCGGATGTAGAATGAATCTACGGACAGCAATGAACCTGTGCGCACTTACGACTAAACTCGCTGATGATGGTCCGTTCTTCTGTTATCAAACATGTCAGATTACTAGTCCTCTGTTACAAAGGAAGAAGAAACGTGACGTAACGTTTTGGATGCGGTAAAAAATTATATCCCAAATTGAAAAAAGAAAATTATCCTTTTACTAATCTCTGAATCATTTTAGGATGGAACTAATATTATTTCTTCTGCTTCTTTTTAGTATTATTAGCTTTCATTCGCAATAACAGTGCTACAATATACGTTATTTCTGTGACGCTCATGATGCAAGTAACAAAAAGCTGCGATTATTTGGTCGCAAGTGTGCTCATCGTTTTCACTTCCTGAAAGATCATAGTGCGCCCTAGCCCTTACAGCTTTCGCCGCATTATAAGTAAGCCATCTAGTTTTCACTCGTATGTCTTAGTCTTCTTGACCGCGTCTCACTTCATTCTATTTATTAAATCAACAATATAAAACTTATTATTTTAATTGATGTTACCCATTGCAGTAGCTTTTTATTAAATTCTATATTTTATTTGATTATATTCCCATACTTATTAAAATGAAACATATAAGAAGTACGAAATAAGTGACAAACCAACACAAAGACAATATTTATTCTTGCGGATACGTATGTACATTCTTGCGATAAAGAATCCGATCGATACCTCATTTGCTTCTGTTTGCTTTGAAAAGGGTTGAAGTATAGATATAACATTTTTTATCAAACGTTCGCTCTCGGTAAACATCGTTAAAATGAATTACTGTATATCGTGTCTAGAAACTCCTTTTTTATATCCATTATGTTACAGAAACTAATACAAGTAGAATGCGTTTTCCTATTACAAGGGATTTCTACAAATTAAAACTGAAAAAATTATTGATTTATTCTTTGAGACAAAAAACCTTAATAATATGGAACAAATTTTATGATATCATAAAATTGTTTTGTTACCTACATATAGTACGAATAATATAAAGTAAGAAATACCTGCTAAAACATGCATAAAATGAAAATGACTTTGTGGAGAGTATGTCTGAGCATTTGTTATTGTTAATCACTACATAGTATAAAACAAAGTCACATTCCCGCTGTCTGTCCCTATGTATGCTTAAATCTTTAAAACCACGCAACGGATTTTGATGCGTTTTTTTTTAAAGATAGAGTGATTCAAGAGGAAGGTTTATATGTATAGTACATGCATATAGTAGGGAAACACTGATAATTTTAGAGGTTTCTAATGTGATGTCGTAAATAAACACATTTTTTCGCTTACATTGCAAACGCTGGCTGAACCCTACGAGATAGATCAAAATAATGTACTACAATATTGTACATCTTAAAAGGGTCTACAAAAAAGTCCGCGATGGTATATGTCTATCTCTTAGGGATAACCCACAATAACCATTTCTATCCTTTACTTTTTATGAGAAATAATGACTTATTTACGAAGCGACTGTAGGCAATACAGCATTAATTCCTATCCAATTAAGTACCTTAAATACATTGTGCATTTAATATAGATTGCATTGCAGCATTGCACCCGTGCGAAGCTGGGGCGGGTCACTAGTAATTAATAAAGTATGGACCTAAAATTGTCTCTGAAGGAATATCAAAGTAATAATTTACTTGCATTCAATTGTAAATGCGCTGATATCGTTAACTCATTAAGAATTCTTTCAATGGTTTTTTCTTATCGTTAGTATGATTAGTTTTTATAAATGTTTCCTTTAATGTAAGAGATTAAAAAAAAAAAAGAACATGTTTTGCTTAGTTAGGCCAATTTCAGTGACTATGAGACAGGTGTCGTAGACGTTTGTAGATATTCTGTAAACTAGGATACTGGGTGCCTATTTGCTGTTTTTATTGGCAAAGCGAGCGTACCTTCGCGGGATTTCGATTCAATTTTATCCGAGCTTGTAGGATCGGTAGGAGGTATGTTGAAATTAAAAAGAGACGAAAGCAGCTTTCACAAGACCTTTACGTATCCTCATACACCTGGGAAATAATGTCTGCATTAGTCCTTACAAATGTTTCCTCTATTATTCAGACCTCTCGTAAACTCGTCGCGTTCTTTCTTAGTAGAGCATACAAGGACTAAATGAAATAATAAATTTCCATGAAGCCCTTTACTGGGAGAAATGACTCGATTCAGCTGAAATTAAGATACTGAATAGGATGAAAATGAGACATGATGATGTCACTTAATTATTTCATACGATTTCGAAAACAAGAGGCAGCATTCATTAAAGTAATCTGAATTACCTGCAGTATTTAAAATTTATCTATTCAGAAGAAAAATCAAATATCGTGGGTAACTACATAGCTACTTATGTTCTACGTAATTTACTTCCATAGTAGACAGTGAACAAACAGAATGCAAGCAATTAAATCAAGCCATAAGTCTAGATATGTATAGGAGCAAAAATTTAACTTGAGAGCGCCTCAGTTCAGTTGTTAAACATAAAACGTAAACAAAGTCTTGCCTATGCTGATGCCCACTGCTTTACTGCGCAGCGTACGAACGAACACAACTTGGTGCCAATCTTTTACGCCTCGCACTGTACATTAAACAAGTCATGTATTTATTACCTCCGTCTGTTGTTTTCTTGGATCCAGCAATGAAGCGTAACCCGAAGCAAATGAGTGTGCAAGCTGTGCGATGAGCAACCGCACATCAATTCATTTGTTAAACATAAAACGTAAACAAAATCTTGTCTACGCTGATGTGCACTGGCATACTGCGCAGCGTACCGTACGAACGAACTGCACTGGTACCGCTCTTTTACGTTTCGCACTGTACATTAAACAAACCATCTAGTTATTACTACCTAAGTCTCTAATCGTCTTGGAGCTAGCAATGAAGCACTATGGCGGCTCATACCATAGGCGGTATAGCAATATATAACTAATAAAGGGATGGAGGATGCCAAAGGAAAAGCGATGAGGTAGCACGTTTCTATTCTATTGACTATCCATATTGCAGGCTCATAATACGTTAGTTGCGTTGCAACTCGGCGAGTTCCTGGTGATCAACTGGTAGGTACCACCAATCTTCCCTTCATTTACAATGATGCTTCTTGTATCGGCTCATGTCTCTTTGTCTGCGGTTCGTACTAGTAGGTAATGCATTCTTTTCAGTAGTATGATGCAAAATTGTGTATGAAACCCAAAAATAATTTCTTTATCTACATAAAAAGGTTTTGAAATTGAAAGGATAGTAAAAACTGCACATGTCAATAAAAATTGCTTTTGGTGTTTAGTTTACCGTTAGTTATTTCCAACTTTAGTTAAGCAGAAATTGAAATATTTTTGCTCATCTTGTTACAACAGAAGCATTCAAATACCTAGGAACAAAACATTTAAATGAACTATTATAATCGATTTTTTAAAGCTCGAACGTGGAAGTGGAAGCCCAAGGTAGTTGATATTTTAACCTATTTTCCGATATATTTAAAAAATAGAAGAATATTTGATTTTCCTATTTCGATCAAAATCTCAAATTCATTATATTATTGATCGATTTACCTACGACAAACGATTAGTTGTTAAATAAAAATGTGTTAAGGATTAACATTTCAAAACACTGAACCACGAAATTCTCAATTTTCTCTTAATTTGAAATTGTTATTAGCCTTACCAATATATGTAAGTATCCTTGATATTGTCTTCAAGATTCAATCGTATTAAAATTAAAATTTGATAATACCGCATTAACAACAAAACATTAAGAAGGTAGTTACACATTCTTGTCTTATACTTGACGAAACTATTTGTATCATGTACAGAATAATGTTAAATATAAAATAATAATATATAATAATAGATAGATAAGTTTCTAAAACTGTCTCCCCTCGATACAAATTTATGAAATTAGCTGACTATTAAAACATCTAATTAAAGAAGGAAATGTTACATAAGTCTACTTTCGAAATCCAGATTGTCGTTAAATCGAAACTGTTAATTAGAAATTCTTCTTTTATGTTACGTAAACTAAAAATTTCGTTCACAAGCGATACTACTATATTATACATTTCGTCTGCCTTAGTATAAAAGCTTGTAGTTATTTAACGAAAATTTCACATTTCATACTTAGAAAGGCCTCATCTTGATCTCGTTCGTGTAAATTGTAGGTAAGTTAATTACAAACACATAAGTTATTTTGTCTGCAAAGGGAAATGTGTTTCTGATATTAGAGAAACGGGTGATAGGTGGTGCTAGTAGTTGTGTAGGTACGCGATTTTGTGTAAGCATCAGCGGCTAATTAATGGCAAACGTGAATCTGACATTAATTTCGATGCATACATAAACACTCATCATACAGCTCGTAACTGCAACTGCAACTGTCTGCTTGCGATGTTGTTTCGGAATAATGCTCGTTCCACCTTCTTGTCACTAGTTTTACAATGACTTACAGTGTACAATAGCACAGACACGCACACGGTCACACACATAAAAATTAGGGGTAGTTAAAACTCAAACTTCTGGAGAACATTTTCATAACATGTTTAACCTATCTTCCTCAATTATATATTAAGGTATTTTCTATTCAAAGCAGTTAGAAAGAGGTAAAAAGTGAAAGAAAAAATTATGTGATTCCATCGACGTTTCGCTTTCTAATCTAATCTATCTTGAAGAAAGCTTAGATCGGGAGGCGAAACAGCGGTGGATGTACTTAGTATAAAACAAAGTCGCTTTCCCGCCGTCTGTCCCTATGTATGCTTAAATCATTAAAACTACTCAACGGATTTTGATGCGGTTGTTTTTAATAGATAGAGTAATTCAAAAGGAAGGTTTATATGTATAATACATGCATAATATAGTAGGGAAACACTGATAATTTTAGAGGTTTCTAATGTGATGTCGTAAATAAACACGTTTTTTCGCTTACATTGCAAACGCTGGCTGAACCCTACGAGATAGATCAAAATAATGTACTACAATATTGTACATCTTAAAAGGGTCTACAAAAAAGTCCGCGATGGTATATGTCTATCTCTTAGGGATAACCCACAATAACCATTTCTATCCTTTACTTTTTATGAGAAATAATGACTTATTTACGAAGCGACTGTAGGCAATACAGCATTAATTCTTATCCAATTAAGTACTTTTAAATACATTGTGCATTTAATATAGATCAATATGGCCCTTTAGAGCATGTAATTTAAATGAATATTTTCGAAGATATTACAGATTTAAAATGCAGGGACATAACGGTTGCGGCGGTACCGGCCGGGAGGCCGGTTTGTATTGTCTAATGACAAAAACACTGTGAATGTTGTATATAAAGATATATTGAGTATGTTCAGGGGGTTTCTTTTGAAGATTTCCCCTTTTCGATAATAATCCAAACAAAACAAAAACATATTTAATATCAGCATTGCACCCGTGCGAAGCTGAGGCGGGTCACTAGTTGAAAATATAACAATGTTTAATACAAAGAAAGAACGACTGCACTTCAAATCTGAGCGAGAAGTGATAAAGTCAGGGGCCACCTCTTAATGATTCAGCTGTACGTTTGTTTAGAATTGACACTCACAAAACCCTTCTTTTCTGTTACTGTTACTAGCACTTACGAGGTGCGATCCAAAAGTTCCCGGACTGATGTCATAACACGAAAACACGAAGGCGTACATGGACTTGTCGACGGGTGGGGGTATGTACATGCTTCATGAGTGTACGTTGCAAATTTAAGCTTGCTCGACTCAATAGCGGCCACTCCACGCGTGTTTACACTCCTACGATTTTTAAGATAAACAAAAATTAGAGCAACATGATTGCACTAAATTTTGTTTTAATCTCGAAAAAGATGCTACTAAAACGTATGAAATAATTAGACAGAAAACATAGCGTGAATTCGAAAATACATCCGTGAAGTTTGACGGCAAACAATTGAAAATGTTGCCAATAAATTTGAAATCGGTTATGAAACAATCAGCGAATTTCGACTAAAGAATTGGGCATGCATCACATAGCAGTAGAAGTGGAAAAAACGTTGGGGCCACTGCATAAATGCGGAGGGGGACTACTTTGAAAGTGATGGGGGGCGGCGAAGTTCGAAAATAATTTTCTAAAGATTTATGGCGTCAGTCCAGGAACTTTAGGATCACACCTCGTATTATTAGTACATAAAGACTTAACTTAAGTTTACTATAAAGCCTTTAAAATTACATAAGTACCATTATTAACAAATCCCAAGACGTTGCAAAATTATCCCCTTTTTCCAGACAAACTGCAATATCCCATAAACAATTTAATTGACACAATCCATCTTTTGCAGGTCCACAAAGTTTCCTCAGAGTCACGAAATCCAATAGTTATCTCACGACTTTAAATAAAAAACTTGCAGTTATTGAAAACGTGTTTTCGAACTGTTGTTTACGATACCTTTTGAAAGGATAAACCAATTTAGACCTGACATTCTCTTCATCTTTTCATTTCCTTTAACTTTATTTACCAGTTTCTGCTAAACTTATTAGTTTTCTGGCAAAAATGAAAAAACTGTTTTTACAACAATAATTTGTTAATAACATATTTTCTATACCTACTTAGCTGGATCTCTTGATGAGAAACCTATTCCAAATTCAGATAAATACTTTTGCGAACAACCGACTATTATATTATGTCGATATTCAATTTTGATCGATTAGGAGACCATGTTCTCCTTTTTTTTGTTTATAGAAGATCCTCAGGGCATAAGAATGATTATAGAAAAATAACCTAGGAAGATAAATTTTTCAAATTATCGAAAAGTTATGTTTACCGTAAAAATTTGTCCCTAAAAATTTTACCATCGTTGTCGTTAAAAACTTTTAACTATTAACCACTAATATAAAATTTATTATTTCACTATATATGAATAGGCGACTGTAATACTTTAAAAACACTTACTAGACTAAATAATGTCAGACTTGAAGATGATTTACTTTTTAGTTTCTAATTGAAACGATGAAACGATAAAAATAAAACAAAATAGTGAAGCGCATCCATAGCGTTTTCTTCTTCTTCTATTTAAATATTAATATAACATTAATATGACAATTGTCTTTTATCTTCTAAAGAATAAATGATAAAAAGATATTGTGCCCGCGAAAACACTAAATCACAAAGAATTGAAAAATCAGATTTAGGTGAGTGTGTCTACTCCCCCGTGAATATTTTGAAAACTTAATTTTAAAATTTGTGTTTATCTTCAAACATCCACTTTCTATGTACACGTCAGGGATACAGAAGCAACTTAATCTGTTTTCGATTTTCGCTGTGGCGCGTCTCAAGTCTCAACGTAGAAAAAGGCTGTCAGTATTGAATATTTACAAAAAAATTAGAATTTTTATTACTTAGAGGAGGCATAATTTAATGTTTACGCATTTTTTAAAGTAGACGAAAAGTTTATTTCTTCACAGCACTTGATTGGAAAATGTCATGCAACTAATACCGTTGGTATCAAGAAATCTTTTCAAGTAATAAATAATGTTTAAAATAAATCAAGAATAAAATAATTCGAAGTGGTCTGTATTCTGTCGAAACTGCCGGACGCGGATCGCGATTTCGATCTTTTTGGATCTCATCAGCGCGTCCCAGGCAGCTCCGACAGAACACAGACCAACTTTTACCTGCTGTCTTAACAGTGCGTTTTAGAAAATACTACAAATGGCGTAGTGAACGCCATCTGTAGCACGATGTTACATTTTAGGATTACGTATTTTTCAACAAGGTCCACTTATGTGGATATCTCTACTTGCTGAAAACGAATCCTGGCGTAGCCAACCTCAACGTGATAGGCACGTTAGCTTAATCGAATAAAATAATTCGAAGTGGTCTGCGACGCGTTGATGAGATCCAAAAAGATCAAAATCGCGATCCGCGTCTTGCAGTTTCGACAGAATACAGACCACTTCGAATTATTTTATTCGATTAAGCTAACGTGCCTATCACGTTGAGGTTGGCTACGCCAGGATTCGTTTTCAGCAAGTAGAAATATCCACATAAGTGGACCTTGTTGAAAAATACGTAATCCTAAAATGTAGCATCGTGCTACAGATGGCGTTCACTGTGCCGTTTGTAGTATTTTCATAAATCAAGAAGATTGAAAACTGTCGTTTATTGTCACGTTGCGTTGGTAGTATAAAAAAAAATCAGGAATTTACTACGTTGTATGCTTAAGAACAAGATGCTTTTATTGTATAACTTTAGAAAATTCAAAGCTAGAGAATGAGAAAATTTGCAAACATTCGGGTCAAATTCTGATGTACAATGTTGGATGGAGCTGAGAAATTACAAAATGACTACATTCCCTATATCCTTTATAAGGTATTTATATTGAAACTCTTGCGGTCATTTTCTAAAATAATTTTTCATCATATTTTGTCTTTGATAGAAACTGGAATGTTGTTTAATTTAATATTGTTGGATAAAGCAAAATTTTGCTGTATACTTAGTCTTTAAAAAATGTCTGTTTAACTTCTCATGAATGACAAAAATTTCAAATATTCTTTCAACAACTTCATCCTGCTACAAATTTAGATCAAACAAAATCAGTTTGAAAAAGGGTGCGATACGAAATGCTTCTCATATCCTACTACATCTTTAAAAAAGTGTTGTTTAAAAGAATGTTAAACCCTTTTTAGTGGAATTATTGTAAAATAGATGTATAGATATATAAAAGTTGCATAACAAGATACAAAAATTTCTACCGTGTGAAAAAGTCGAGGGTTGTCTATTGGAATTAGTGTTTTATTGTACAACAAGTGAGGTGATTACAATAGAATGAAGTATTACTGATAAGTAATTTTAGGAGAGCATTATTGCACCTTACTTAATAGATTTTACTACGAAATTCTAACTAATCTCTTAATGTTTACCATACATGTGCTATTCGATCGAAGCAAGATTGCCGGAAAGGTCTAGGATTAGGGAAGGGAATTATACTCTACATTTTCGCCGATTAAAAGCTTGGACAACTTAATCAAATCCAATTCTGCAAGCTTCCGGCCAGATTTTGATTCGCCCTCGTTCAAAAATACCAACTATGTTGGAATAACTATGCAAATTTCATTGATTCTGTACAACCGACCTCTAACCCATAAGTTTCCACTTGTGGTTTTCAGATTAATGCCAGAAATAACATTTCTGACCAGCAACACGCATTTCTGCTATTCCATTTTCAGTATTAAGGATGTGTAGGTACGCGCATTGTTAAAACACTGAAAATAGATGAAATTTTGAGCAGTTATTCGCTAATTCACTTATGATGTCCGTGTAAAATTTTAAAATTCACTGAACGGTTTAAGAACTAGTTTTAATGATTTGTTAATTTGAACATAAGTCTACACTTATGGGCAGTACATATTTGCCCTGAATTTGTAGAAAAAGCACATTAATGTAGTTAATTTTTTTTAACATAATAGGTAATTTGCTGCCATCTACTAACTGCTAGCGGTAGTATAAACATATTTGACAAGGGACTTTTTCCAACATAATTTGTAATTAATAGTAATTTTTGAGCTTGAAGTTTTCTATTACAATTTTTCCCTTTTATTATGTTTAAACAAGAATAAATATGTATTAAAATTGTTAAAAAATAAAGTTCTAAAACTATGAAGTGGAACTGTGTGTAAGGTATATTACTAGTATATACATACTATATTAATTTACCGTTTGTTTTCTATTCCAGATCCAAAGCATTCCAAAGATCGGGGTAAGTCTTTTAATTTTCTGTAGTAATTGCAAAACATTGTAAAAGTACATTTGCGATACTCATTCGACATTATACACTGTCAATTTACTTCAGTCTGTTACTTAAGATTAATTCGCTAAAAAATTAAAATTATATCGACCATTATAAATTCCTGCTATTAGCCTATTGTTACAAATCATTTTATGGAGTTATATTTTCTCTAACGAGAAAATTATGAAATTACCTGACTATTAAGTAATTGCGCCTTAGCCTTATTTTCGATATCCGGTATGTTCCCATTTAATCGGAATTTTTAATTAAAAATCACCAATCTTCTGACGTTCTGAGCGTGTTAGGTTTACATGTGAATATTCGGTTATCGCAGGGTCATAGGTGGAATATGGTAGTAGTAGATGAACATGATTAATGTATAAGTGCTATGCTTAACGGAGCCTATTCGTTCAAATTTGGACGTGTTCAACTAGTCATTTATTCGTCAAAAGATATTGTAATTCAGGTTGTGACTATTCTATCAATTTGTGAATTAATTTTAATACATACATATAAGCATATCTGTCGTCTTGGACTATTTTGGAAGCTTTTTTTTATAAGCTGTACAACTTTTCCATAGAAAGTATTCATGTATCTCTTGCCGTTATTATGCTGATTTACGTTGCAAAATTGGTCTCCGCGAAAAGCCCTTTGATTTTAACGTAATAATGTATAGTTTATGTCCCCCTTGAAGGTATATTCTAAATATTCGTTGAAGAACTTTTGAAATCACATGGGTAGTTTCGGAGATTATCTCCTACATCCAAACTTGCAAATAAACTTTACTTCTTTATA
Organism: Agrilus planipennis; assembly: GCF_000699045.2. Taxonomy (NCBI): domain Eukaryota; kingdom Metazoa; phylum Arthropoda; class Insecta; order Coleoptera; family Buprestidae; genus Agrilus; species Agrilus planipennis. The sequence continues at coordinate 101,065 of NW_020439039.1, read as the reverse complement.
ATATTAGTGTAGATACCTGTGTCTTTCTGAAAAAAGATTCAAGCATCTACCACACTTATTCTCATGACCAAGAAAAGTCCTCATTAAGTAGGGGAGTTAGGAGTAAAAATAGAAAAAATAATGAGTCTGAAACTAACAAGGATCACTTAATGCACATGACGAAGTTCCCCTTAGTCGTTGAAATCCTCCACCGTCCTGCATTCGCGTAACATTACCTCTTGGGATTTTATGAAAAATAAGTGTTAGGCGGAAGGACGTAAGCATTTCGACAGGTAAAAATTGAGGATTTCTGAGTATTTTCAAGTACGTTTACTATTATGATGGTTCATGGTTGAACAAAAAAATGAATTAGGCATCACCACATTAACCAAAATTGGTTCTTTGCTCTTCATCTTTGTACTTTTTTAATCCATAGGGAATAAACATAAGGAAAGAAAAATTTTCTTCACAGAATATTCATAATTTTGCGTGATTATATATTACAAATGAGTAAAGGCAGTACCTACAACAAAAACAATCTTTCTGATAATAAACATAAGTTAAAAGCAATTTTCTTCTTTTCTTTCTTCATTCAAATTGTTAATCGAACAAAGGTTTCCATTAAAAGAAATACATATAAAGACAGGAGACGAAAAATTAGAAGAAGTGATCGATTTTAAGTATCCAGGAAGTTAGATAAGTCAGGACGGAAGGAGTAGTAAGGATATAAAGCAGAGGATAGCGCAGGGTCGAGTCGCCTTCAATAAAAATAAGTCACTTCTTTGCTTGCGAACGGTTAATTTAGAAATTCGAAAAAGGTTGTTAAAGGTGTATGTTTGGAGCACGGCGCTCTACGGGTGCAAAACATGGACAGTCGGCGCGGCGGAAAAGAAAAGATTAGAAGCTTTCAAAATGTGGTGTTACAGGCGAATGATGAGGATACCGTGGATAGAAGGTTAGAAATGAAGAGGTATTATAAAGAGTAAGAGAACAGAGAACTAGGACACCTCAGGCATGAAGGTCAGAGACATATTAGAGGCAGAAACGGAAGTTAGGAGGGGTAGAAGTAGACCTAGAGTAGATTACTATTCGCAAATACTTAAGGATGTGACCTGCATTAGCTTAAGGGAAATGCGAAGATTAGCGCAGAATAGGAAAGAGTGGAGGTGTGTGTCCAACCAGTCTTAGGACTGACGACCTTATGATGACGATGATCAATACAGAACTTTTGTTGCTGTTAATTAGTTTCAACCTATTACTTATTACTATATGTAGACAGTTGTAATTTATTATGTGTGGTCTTCTTTTAATTTATAGAAATAAAGAACAATAAACCTACCATCACTTCTCACTATTTTGACAGCATTTTTACAAATAATATTCATCGATGGAATAATTGCACTTGGTCAATAATTAATGCATAACATTATTAACTTTACAAATACATTTAATATTAAATCAAACACTGCAGTAATGTAATAGACAATGGAAAATAATACAAAGCTTGTAAAGCTTGTAAAGCACACATACCAACCGAACATTATTTGCTTTTTCGATCGATGTTTTTTAATTGTAACAAGTTTCCGCTTTCCTGGTTTAAAAGTAAATATCATTAAAAATTACATTTTAATCGTTACATTGAATTTAATGCATAAACAATTTCGCGCTTAAAGTACCTAACGGGGATGATAAAAGCGTATTGTTCAACATCACTTTTGAATGTTTATTGGAGCTGAAAATCCACTCTAGTGAAGTCGCTTCTAATTTGTGACTTGGTACATTTCGTGGCAATGTTTTATTCACGTTTAGACCCCGACATTGTTCGTAAATCTTTGTTGATATGTTTCGATGTTCGAATAAATCCGCTCATACATTGCATGTAGATTTATGAAAATGACTTTGTCACATCGCATCGTAACGATAAAAATCGGTTCGAATGGAGATCTACGAATTGTTATCTGTTTGTTCGATGACAGATGCATTTGTGTATAGGAAAAACATATAATCGTTTCTATACACAGGGAGAACTAAATTTTTCTGCCAACACAAAAATTACAATTTCGATTGTAAATTACTGAATTTGCCGTAGAAATACGAGGGTGGATTGATAAGTTTCCGGCCTAACCAAGAGATGACGCCACTAGGCCTACCTTGAGGTGACATTCTATAGTACCATCCTTGGATAGCTTGTAGCTATAGTTTCAGCCCGATCTCCTTGCTAGTGTAGGTTTGACAGCACGCTGAACAAGACGCCTCTGTGGTTTTCGTAAAAATGGAAAAGCAGGAAAATCGT
>NW_020439039.1:94200-98243 GCF_000699045.2 Agrilus planipennis | reverse complement strand
GTTCCTCCTCGAATTGCGAGCACTAAAAGACACTACGCTGTTTGATTGAATTCTAACTAGGAATTATATTAAAAGAATTCTCATTTATTATGTTTTTCGAGTAAAATTGAATAGTATCTATAACGAAGCGGATTCTGATACGTAAATACAAATAGATATCTATATTATGTATCTAAATATACAATTTAATTAAAGTAATGAGATTTGACGGTGTAATCGGTAATTTTATAAAATAACTTGATTTTAGTTCCATTTTGCAACCAATCCCATTACATATATAAATTGGTGAAGGCCTTCGCGGCCAAGTTTCGGGTCTAAAGGCCGTCGTCGGTTGGAGTTTCTTCCGAACGTTTCACTAGCAGGAGTGCATGGTAAGCTTCACAGATCCTTCCATCCCAATGCTGAAAGAACTCCAACAAGGAGAAAACTTACAATTTTCGATTGTAAATGACTGAATTATCGGCAGAAAAAATAGTAGAATTTAGTAGGTAATTTGTAATAATCTCAATTTTGACACGTTTTCAAGTTTCTTAACTATTACAATTAAATTTGTAATACCAACTAAAATACCTAGTAAATTTATTTCTGCTGGGATTTTATTTTTACAAATTCAGGTCCAAATTGTAATTTTTATTATTTTCGCTTACGAAGCAACGGGCTAGTGGGATAAATTGTAAATATCGCTTTAATATTTAGCAAAATTTTCCTTTTTCATTTTCTCGGTGTATCTTATTTTCTTTTTATAAAACTGTTCTTTTATTGATTTTGACGTTTTCCACTGCGATATAATTAAAAAAAATCAGATGTGAGTACAATTAAACAATAGTCTGAGAACGGATAAATTCTCAAGTTATTAAGTGTTCTATTATCTTGCTTAACTTTTTCATAGCATAACATAAATTTTGTCTAATTTTGTTTTTGCATCAATTTGCAAATTTATGTAATTCTATTCAGTAATCTTAAATATATAAATCTTTACACACACTTTAATTTTTCTTAAATTTACATATTTGTGAGTCAAGCTCCTGATGGCGCCGTACTTTATGCGTAGCGACCCGTTTTGGTGCTCATAAGGCCCACCATCTAATTAATCTATAGGTAATCCTACAAATATACAATAGGATACACATCAGGTTTTCAAATTTTTTGTAATATTACATAAGGGTTTAATTTTAACTTTTATCAGGTTTGACCAGAAACATTACTTATTTTAATATTCATTTTTTTTTTCTGATGAGATTATTCAAGGAAAATCCATTTTGAACTAATTTTAGGTAAAAAAACGTACTTATTTATTTATAATATCTATTACCCGACGTTTCACAGGTACTTATGAATGAATAAATTACATACTTCCTTTTGGGATATTACACTTCCTGAGATTTAGGTTGTAGTTGGAAACCAATTCGGAATTCAGTCCCAATTATAATCTTAATCTTTATAATCTAAAATCAGTGCCCTTATTTATTTTTAACTTGATTCTATGAAAAGAAACCCATATATACCTTTAAAAATAAGTAATTCAGTAAAGATGTTTAATAAACCTCTAAATTTCACCGGATAAGGTGGTGTTTCTCAGTGAAATCGGTTGTTTAATTAAAAATCTGAATCACTTTTGAGTATAGTATTGTTTGAAAGCATTTAACTAGATCCCTAGGTTTTTAATTAAAAAAAGCAGGTTTTATTATTATTGTATATCATACATATGTAAGAATAAACGTTTTTAGTAAAATATCCTACATTTTATAACAATATCAAGCTTCAAGAGTTATTGAGATATAATATAGATACTACAAAAATTTATAAAATCGTTTTCTAAGAATAACGTGATTTTTGTTTTTCATATTATCAAACTTTATTACTTTTTCCCTTTGGATATTATTTTCTGGATTGAGACGCACTGCTTAAGGCCGAATTTCGCCATAATCGTCCTTTAATTTTAAGAAGGAACGATAAAAAGTGTACCTTCAAAGTTATGTAAACATTTTTGTCGAATTTCCCTAATATCGCTCTTGCTTGCTTCATATAGAAAACTTTGACAAAAAATCGACCCTTTGTGTAAAATTTTTCACCGCGGACAAAAGGGAAATCAAGTGTTCTATAAAATACTGCGTCTACATTTTTCTTTGTTGCAAAACTTACGATTGGTAATGTTTTTATTACATCGAAAAATTTAGTTATAAATTACCAACCAAGGATTTAATTCGTTATTAATTTATTGATTGTTTAAAATTTAAAATAAATAGAAGACGCGATCAACATCATTAAAGACAGTACAACTGTAGGGATAGATATACAGGGGCAAAAAGTAGGGAAAGAGCAAATATAAAGATAAGAGACGAAAAATTAGAAGAAATGACCGATTTTATGTATCTAGAAAGTCAGATAAGTCAGGACGGAAGGAGTAGTAGGGATACAAAGCAGGGATTAATGTACGGTTGAGTCGCCTTCAATAAAGAGAAGCCACTTCTGTACTCGCGAATGGTTAATTTAGAAAAGGGTTGTTAAGGGTGTAGTTTGGAGCTCGGCGCTATACGGGTGCGAAATGTTGACAGCGGGCACTGCGGGAAAGAACACGTTCGAAATGTGGTTCGCAAATAGTTAAGGATGTGGGCTGTTCTAGTTTTAGGGAAATACGAAGTTTAGCTCAGGATTGGAAAGAGTGAAGGTGCGTGTCCAACCAGTCTTAGGACTGACTACCCTACGATGATGATGATGATGATAAAATTTAAAAAATTTAGGTATAAAAAAATAGTACATATCAATGTTCTTCAAAATTATGTAGTTTGCTTTTTTTTTTGAAACATTTATTATTTGATTGTGTTATGGAATTTTGGAACTGCTTGATGACTCGAACAATTAGTAACGCCAGAATGATTATTTTCAAAAAAGAAGCGATAGGAGAAGATTAATAGAGGGATGAAAAAGTTGCGTTCGAAGCTGTTGTTCCGATAAGTATTTAATTGCGCGTAACTAGAGCCGGGTTTTGCGGTTCAGATGTGATCAAGAGCTCGTTGAGTTACAAGCGAATTCATTTGTACAGATTTAGTGACGGAGATGCATCGTCGAATGGATTCAACATCGAATTGGTTAAGCGAACACAATTACACGTAACGGGAAACATTAATTGCCTGTTTATCGCAGTCGTTAAAGTCTTGGAAAGAGCGCGACAAAAATTTCGGGTACGTCAGTTGGAAAATTGCTGTTAACCATTCAACATATAATTCGCTCGTTTTTACCTACTACTAAAAGATGCAAGGTGCTAATATATTTTCTGAACTTAAACGAGTAGGTACATGTAATGAGTAGTATGCACCATCTGGTTCACCTAAAATACATCTTCGCATTTATAATTTAAGATTAATTTTAAAACAGTATAAACTTCAACGTTTTAAATTTTACAGTAGCAAAATTATGCCTGTGCACTTATCCCAGCCTTCGAAAGTATAAAATTGTTTTTTAGTTATGGCGGAAATAAGACCAAAAGTGGCTTTGTTATAAAATAGAAAATATAACGTCATGCACAAATATAGATATCCGGCTATCGCAAAGACAGATATTAGCGACTTAAAAAATGCTTTTAAAAATCATAGTGGAAGAAAATTGAGAATGAATTTTCAAATTAATATTTGATAAACTTTTATTTGCCATTAATTTTAAAGTTGGAAAAAAAACCGTATTTTATATTATGAAAGTTGCAAACATTCATTACTTTTTTCAACATAAACAATTTCTTTGTTTCTTTATTACTCTACTTTCTACGATATTTTGAAGACATGCATTCATCCTCAACTATCTATTCGTTATTTGTTGATTTACAAAAATAATAGAAAAGTAAAATTCAAAACAAAAAAAAAATCGGTTGTCTGTAAAGTCTTTACTGACGATAGTTGAACGTGACAACGTCATAAGAAAATACTGATGAAATGGTTTCAGTTTTCAAAAGAAAATTTTAATTTTATTTGTTTGATAGATATTTTGTATGGATATAGAGAAGGAGGTAAATGGAAATGTATTACTGTATAGCAGCTGTCCACGCGGAC
>NW_020439039.1:58512-93194 GCF_000699045.2 Agrilus planipennis | reverse complement strand
AATTATAATATATAATTTTAATAGTGCCTCATATTAACTGTACCTAATTAAAAGTAATATTCTTCGAATTGAGATTATAACGATCACTTAATAAAATGTGATAAGACGTAATCGTCAGAGTTATTGATCCGCCGAATGCTAACGTTTTTATGAAGACATAAAATGACATAAGTAATGCAGTACGTATTTCTATGCGGTTGAATCGCAAGTTAAATGCTAAATCCTCCGGGGATGTGCTATATTATATGTATGTATGTATGTATGTAAGTATTCCGTACGTTGCTGAGTGCTTTTGTACGGAGAGTCTCGAATTAAACTGTTAATTGAAAGAGGTTGTTGTGTTCAATTAGTTAAAAGCACTCATTCGGTGAAGTTTGATGAATTTGATCAGCAAACGGAAATAAATTTTCAAATTAATTAGACGGTATCGTGAAAGAAAATTAACGATCAAACTGCTCTTTATTAATCGACGATCAAATTGGTATTTGAAGACAAACAAGGGAAGCTTAATCAACCACCGGAATTACTTATAGGCGTCGGCGTCGGTGACATTCTAATAAGTGAACCGTAACAAAGGTACGGTAAATAAGTGGTGTTTGTTTTGGATTTAATCGAAAACATCGTGAATACATAACTAGATGATAATCTTCAAAACAGTGGCTAATATTTCCTTAAACGTGAGAAGAATTTTATTAGTAAATGCGCAAATCGTACGTCATTTTCGATTTATTGATTCTCGTTTTTTGTTTCCTGATACTTTATATTCATGTAGTTGTAGCACATAATGTGTGCCTTCCTGTTATTAAAAAAATAGGGACATTAAAAGATCTATTTGTATATAAATAGGAGAATTATGTCAGCACTCTAAAAATTATTCCGCAGACTGCGTGATAGTAGTGATGAGCAAAGGAAGACCAATTGGTATTGGTACTGGTCCTGATTATTCGGTCTTGGTCTTGCTGTTATAGTCTAGGTCTTGGTCTTGCTGCTACAGTCTAAGTCTTAGTCTTGCGTGTTAAGTCTTGGTCTTGCTTGACTTTTAAAGAAAATAGTATTGATAGTTGTATGAGCTATTAAAACTTGAGAACTTGTCCTAGACCAATTTAGCACTACCCGAGATAAAAGTCTTCAGTCTCTCAGAGTCTCTGAAAGTGAGACTCGAACCTCCGTCTCTCATCGAGTCTCTCTGCTGTCGCTAAGAGAGACTGTCAAAAAAACTGTTTAGCGTCTCTGAACGAGAGACTCGAGTAGCTCATACAGAAGTCCTCATTTCGTGTCCAATCTCTAAACGAGAGACTCGAATCTCTCAATAAGTGGTGTCTCGATAGACATGGTTAAAATTTTCCAAGTTCAACATATTTCAGAGATCCCAGTCTTTCTACGAGAGGCTCGAGTTTCTCAATTTTTCAGTTTTATTCAATCAGTCTCTCTGTGAGAGACTCGAATCTCTGAATTAACAATTTTATCGTTCGAGTCTCTCATACAGAGACAGTGAGAGATCCATAAAAACACCTACGCAATAACTGAGAGATTGTGAAAGACTGTGAGAGACGCTGAAAGACTCTGAGAGACTGAAGAGACTGAAATTTTTTGTCTAGGGTACCGTGATAGTAAATATATTTCCAAATTCTATTCCTATTATTTACTATTGTTTATATACCTATTTACTTCTATGTCTTTGCATGACATTGGTAAAGAATTTGTAAATTTGTAGGTGCTCCTTTTTACGATAAACATTCATAATTGGATAAAAAAAATGGTCAATCTTTGTTCTTTTCTGTAATTTCTGCTAAACTGTTTTTTTCATTTTGCATTATTTAAAAAACACTCTATATATACCAGGTGCAATACATACACATTTAATAGCAAAAAATAGTAGAATACAACAGGAAAAAACGCGGCTTGGTTTAAGGTCCAGCAGACGCGAATAATAATAAACAGCTAATTTCTTTTGATAAAACAGATTTCAGCAATTATGGTATTCAATTGCGGTCGCATAATAGTTTTTATAAGTTGTCTTCAATTTATGCAAATGTGAAATTAAGAAAAAAAATAGTTATCAAGCGTGATACGAAATAAACCTAAAAGATCATCTTGCCCGGTGCCTCCTCCGAAAAGGAAAACAGTGAAACATTCTATAGTAATAAAATTAATAAAACGCTTTAATGGAAGAAAACTATGGGCCAATTTTTAGAATTACGCAAATGTAATTGTTGATACGAAACTGCACTTGGTTTTTAACTATTTATTAACAACACTTAAGAATTAACAANCTTTAATGGAAGAAAACTATGGGCCAATTTTTAGAATTACGCAAATGTAATTGTTGATACGAAACTGCACTTGGTTTTTAACTATTTATTAACAACACTTAAGAATTAACAAACACTTTAACAAAAACAAATGGATAACAAAAAAAGCTTAACTATGTAGAGTGGACTGTATAAAACTCGAAATTAATGAAAATAGAAACCGAACCGAAAGAGCGAATGATTGAATAGACTGAAGGCCAAATTGCAACTGTCCGAAAGAATGACTGAACTCCTGAAATTAGAAAAAATAGAAAAGTGGAGGAAATAGTTTGTGGGTGGAATTAAATTCAAATTGGAAAAGGTTGATTGGTTAGAGAAAAAGTAGAAGATCGTGATTTGTTATGAAAGGAAGACAGAAAGATAGAGGGAGTACAAGAAGGGCATTAACCGGTACTTGGGGTACCGACACACGTGCAACGCATCTTTAGAAAGTTTGCAGTTTACCTTGACTTCTGGGAAACAGACCCAAGAGAAAACCCAAATGAATTTTATTGGGGTGTTCGTGTTTGAATAGAAGAAACTGAATATTACAATAGAACTCGACACAATAGTCAATAAAATATTTTGAACTTTGATGGTCGGCAAACTACAAATTCCTAAACTTACTGCTGTAAAATGTACACAATTGAAAATACTACAATAATAAGAAAATAACCATTCTACTAGAATTATAAAAATAAATGCTGAAAAATATACAAATAACAAAATGAATATTGCGACTCAACACTATCATTTCATTTCTAAAAATTGTTTCGTTATTAGTTATCATTATCGGTTATCGAAGGAGACAAATTCGACACAAGCACAAAAAAAATGCTTTGCTGTTACGCAATTTCTTCCCCGATTGTGAACCGTTTTTAATTGTGTATTCTTTTTTAATGAGTAGGCTACATCTCAGGGGTGGTCTCATTTAAATTAAAAGAAAATAGTCCATTTCTAAGGGGTGTACAATTAAGGGATAATGTTTGTATTTAGTGGTTTTTTATACTTTTCTTAGCTTAAGTTAATACATATAGCGGATGCTTTGAAGTCGGTTTTTATTTTGTGTTGGAACATGGTAATTATTCGCATTATCAGGCCAAAGAAAATTTGTTTAAATTCTGAACCTGCATTAAATATTAATACATTAACGATAAATTATTAATTATCCTAATTGCTGTGGTGGAAGATTGTTTGTCGGGAAATTCAATAGATACCCGAGTTTTTAAATAAACTTAGCTGCATTCATTTACGCTCCACTTTTCTCTTTTCATTTATGGAGTATAACCTCCCGTCACTAGCATCACGCACTGAAGCATCAGGTGCTGTTGTATTCACCATCATATTTCATACTGTTTTGTAAACCTCACTGGCAATGATTAATGGCAATTTGATGCCCACACCACATACGTTGCCAGGCTCATGTTCCAATTTCCAAAGCCAAGACAAGGACTCCACTACACATGCATCATATACGCACACGTGTACACGTATCCATATATGCGTGAGTTCCTACAGTTATAAAATATTTCATGGGTGAATTTTAGGAAAATAAAAAGGAAGAAACATCGTTCTATTTGATGCAAAGTTAAAAAAAATAATAATGCAGGGTATAATAGAAATAAGTGCCGGCCTTTGAAGGGTGTAAACTAGATGCAATAAACAACCTCAGCAGCGTGGTTAAGAAAATCATAATAATTTACAATCCGAAGCCGGTCCTGTGCGTGAATTGACATCATAAGTGCCTACCGAACAGCGAAGTGCGATAAAAACTGCAATCACATGGATGAACATGGCCGATTATCAAACGTCTAAGATAAACATAAACGATTTAGTAACACACATAATGTTTAGATCAAATAAATAAAATAAGTGTATTACAGGCAGTGCCTACTATGTATATGCGAACACAAAAGAAAGAACATTGAGTACAGCATAGCGGGCAGTGCTTCTTTACCAGGATCGCAATTGAATTTACCCGCACTTTCAACTACGTTTTTTTCGAAAACGGTGAATTTTCGGACATACAAACATTCATTTAATTTTCGTGTTTTATTGTGTTCTATCACCTCCTGCAACCTCGGCAATTTTTCTGTTACATTCTGTATAATGGGTAGTAATGCAAAATTTGCGTTCGCTTTTGGAAAAAGTGCAGCACGTTCTTTTCGGTTTTCTTAAAATATAATTCTTCACTATAAAGTGGATACAAGAAACATGTATTGACAAAATTTAATATTATTTATTATTTTGTAAGAGAACCTTATAGACATTAGTAGAAAGCATAGAAATTTTCATTTTGCTGGCATAGTAATAATAACTTTTTAATGAGTCAGGGGTACCCAAATTAAGAGACAGTATGTTAATTTTTCTAGGATTTTTCTGTCCGTGTATACTTTTCAAGTGTTGGCAAATCGGGAATTTAGAAAGTCGCAAAAAAAATAAACTTGGCGAAACAGGAAATTACCAATGAAGGTAGGATTAAAACTAATATACAAGTAAGGATGGATAATGCGCATCGTAGTTGCGAGAGAGCCGCTTGACGTAGGGGTGGTTTACCATTAAAACACCATTTTTCTCTTTTATATTATATAGTCAGCATTCAATTCAACTTATGCTGAACGACTTAGACTAGCGACAAATGAACAATAAATATAAAATACAAATTATTAGGGAGAAGCCATGAGTCACTGAGGGAGATTAAGTTAAACCCTGACTTCCGGGAGGAAACTATCCCCTATATGGGGATCCGGGGATTCGCCCTCCAAGGGGAGAAATCGATTCGATTCGAACTTTTTGTTAGGTACATAAAATTTTGAAATTTAAAAGGGTGTCTTAAACTACACATGATAATAAAATGAATGTTAATGAATTAAATTTAAAGGAAATTAATTATTAACATACATAATGCACTGTACGCGTAACATATCAATTTGCTGCTGTATAAAATAATTCGAAGTGGTCTGTATCATCGTGCTGCAGATGGCGGTCACTGCGTCATTTGTAGTATTTTGTAAATTTGCTGCTGTATATTTATTTAGAGTAATATTAAATCTTACATGCTGCAAATCCAGTAGGTATTTGATAAAATATTATATGTTTTATTGTTTCTGATAACAATTTTCTTTATAAACGTACATTTTCTAGAGAAACAAATTCCTCTAACAAAACAAATAATCTTTCATTCAACGTGAAATTGTAACAAAATATAGGAACAATTCTGACGATGTAAACTAGCGAAAACTTATTTCTTTTTTGTGTTTGAAGCTTCTTCCAACTCGGAAGATTACTATTAATGTTGTTTACAAAACGAACTAAGAAAGATTAATGGTTTGATTAAACACGATAATGTATTAGATCACAATGGACGTATGAGTGATTCTAGTTTTATCTCTTTTGCTTTCGTACGCCGCCTTTACTAAAAGCGAATATTTATTTTCTTGACAGCATAAAAGTGGATTCCAGTGTTGTCTTGCATCGTATCGTTTATGTGATTTGTCTTCACGAGACGTGCATTTCACACTTTACCAAAGAAATGTTTGCAAAATCTAAAACCAAGTCAAGTTGAAAAAACTAGGCTAACTCTAAAATGATAGCTACTGAATTCGTGCCGCTGTGCTAAGATGAATAACGTTTGTAGAAATTTGCGACTAATCATAACTAATGTTTAACAAAGTCGTTTTCCATTAAGGATATTGACTTGTGTAAACTGTAAATACTATTTATGTTACAATGAATAAGCATTTAATAAGCAGTTCTGCCTTATAACAGCATTTTATATTAAATTGTCAAATTTCGGTTAAATTTATCGATCTAAAAACTTAGGTCTTAAGATATTTGGGCTTGTCATTTTTACCAGCTAATGCTGGATAGTTGGTTTTACCTTCGACCAATACTGTAGTGCAAAGTCGTAGGATTAGGTGGAAGTTTCTCGTTACTTTCCTTAAAAAGGATAACGGAAATAGAGAATAGAATTTTATTATCAGTGCCCCGGCGTTTTCCTAAATAATCCCAAAGAACCATAGACAAAGTTGGACCAACGCTAACGGATCCGCAATTGACGTGGTGTCCTCTCGAAACTATCGGGTTGTTCGGAAAGTCATTTCGTTTTTTCCCGACAGAGGATTTAATTGTATTCTTTTGCACCCAACTTCACATTTAAGCCGTATAATTTATATATATATATATATAGCAAGGCTTGTGTGTGAAAAATTCCAATTAATTCTACGCAGTAGTTTATGGTTGGTGCCCTTTTAAATATGGAGAGCGATAAGCAGCATTTTCGACATATCTTACTGTTTTACTACAGAAAGGGTAAAAATGCTGTTCAAGCCAGAAAGAAATTGACTGATGTGTATGGAGAAGGTGTGTTGACAGTACGCCAGTGCCAGAACTGGTTCGCTAAATTTCGATCCGGCAATTTTGATGTCGGAGATGCACCACGTTCGGAAAGGCCGGTTAAAACTGATAAAGACGCGATAAAGGCATTAGTTGATGTGAACCGGCGAATAACAACACGTGAGATCGGATTGAGGTTAAATTTATCAAATTCAACAGTTTATGACCACTTGAAAGGCCTGGGATTATCCTCGAAGCTCGATGTATGGGTTCCCCATGTTCTCACAGAGTGTCGCCGCATTGACGTCTGCGATTCGCTTCTCAAAAGTCACGAAAATGATCCGTTTTTGAAGCGCATCATCACTGGGGACGAAAAATTGGTTGTATACAACAACGTCAAATGCAAGAGGTCATGGAGCAAAAAAGATGAACCGGCTCAAACCATTTCCAAAGCCGATATTCACCAAAAAAGGTGATGCTGTCTGTTTGGTGGGATTTTAAAGGAATCGTTTTTTTTTTAAACTTTTACCGGATAACACAACGATTAATTGGGAAGTCTACTGTCATCAGCTGGACAAACTGAATGATGCACTTCAACAGAAAAGGTCAGAACTAATCAACAGGAAAGGTGTAGTGTTTCACTAAGACAACGCGAGACCTCACACAAGTTTGGTCACTCGCCAAAAGCTTTTACAGCTTGAATGGGATACAATGCTACACCCACCATATTCTCTAGACCTGGCACCATCGGATTATTATTTGTTCCGGTCACTCCAAAATTTTTTAGACGGTAAAACCTTCACCTCAAATGAGGAGGTCAAAAACCACCTCGATCAGTTTTTTGCCAGCAAAGACCAAAAATTTTATGAGCGTGGAATTATGCTACTACCAGAAAGATGGCAAAAGGTGTTGGACCAGAACGGTCAATATATAATTTTATAAAGTATTTGTTTATTATACGAAAACTGTCTTTCATTTCCACAAAAAAAAAACGAAACGACTTTCCGAACAACCCTATAGATGTCCCTTGTACACGGACGGTCGATACGATCATGCATACACACCATGAGCGACCGGTCGGAATTTAATTCTTTAGCAGTGCCATACTGTCTTCCAATCTGTTATACGTGGAGCTTCTCTGATATTTGAGATTTCGTTAACTTTGAAGAATGAAATGTGTTAAGAGAATTGCACTTGTGCAGTTTGTGTACAGGGGAAAGATATATAAAGAAACGTTAAAAAGAAATCAGCGAACACGAAGACGACCAGGACATCGCTAATCTTCACGTCGAAACTCAACCGAACCCTCACCACTGCCCACATAATAGTATGTAGGTTTTTGAATCAATAATTCGTACATCACAATTGCATAAATACACAGAATACTTATGTAAATAACTAAAAATCACTTGGGAGTAAACTTTAATAAAAAAAATATAAATATAAAAACTATACATATTTAGAGAATTGATAATGTGATAAAGAAATAAAGAAGCAGCTACAGATAATTGACAAAGTATCACTTAGTTTATTATTGATTGTATGATAAAACGATTTTATTTAGAAATGGCTTTTTACAATTCATTGTGAAGAGACCCACAATACCAATGTAAAATCGGTGGATCCTAAAATTTCACGATTTAAGTAGACCGTATTTCTCATGCAACATCAGGATTTGAGTACCGCAGGTTGAAATTATCATTACTTATGCATGATGTACGATCATACATCCTTGAATTTTAATTATCCCTTTAATACAGAAGGTTTGACGCTAATACTTCAGAGTTGTTATCAATTAAAACGAACAAGAACAAAAAACAGGCAATATTAACATCCGAAATTGACAAAAACCACTTTATTTTTATTAAAACAAAAAGCTGGGGATCGTAAAATTAGCATTACAAATTTAATACGACCATAGAAAATGACAGAACGATGTAGATATGATGCTATGCAAACGTAAGGTTCAATCATCTGAATCATTCCATCATAATGCCCTTTGTATTTCTGACAAAACAACAGAAAATTTTTCTTGTTTGTCGTATGGAGAAACATCAAAATAAAAAACCCCGGCTTCACAAATTTACATATTTAATTAAAATCTTAATCTTGGTTGCCTAAAAATTTTTTTGGTGCTGCGTCCGAATTTTTGTTGATAGAAATAAGTAGGGAAGGCAAATGATGATTCTTTTGTAATCTTTTTCTTTTTATGTTTATTCTTTTTGAAAATTAATTGTATTTCTAACCTCGATAACATTTCCAACAGTAACCTAACCTGAGGAAAGTGCACAATTTCAAAAAAAAAAAATAAAAACTGCCGATGAAATAATATAGGAATACAAGAGAATATATGTATTAATTTCCATATGCCGACGTTTGTTAATGAAAACCTAATTAAGAAACGAACTTTTTTGACGCGACAACGTCTTATAATTCGATGGAGCCGGCTGCACGCACTAAAAAACATCACTCATGCGGCGTTACCTCGCTCTGAGGCGTTCCATTTAAGGCTTGAAGTGCAAGCGAGAGCGCGGAACGAGCGACAAAGAGGCACAATCGGCCTCCGCGTTCGGCAGCGTTCGACATCTGTCTCTCTCCTACTTGAGTGAGCGATGCGTCCGCGTGGACAGCTGCTATACAATAATACATTTCCATTTACCTCCTTCTCTATATCCATACAAAATATCTATCAAACAAATAAAATTAAAATTTTCTTTTGAAAAATGAAACCATTCCATCAGTATTTTCTTATGACGTCACGTTCAACTATCGTCAGTAAACCGACTTTACAGACAACCGATTTTTTAATCATTTTTTGGCAAACTTATTTTGTACAGGGTGATTCTTTCAAAGGAGCTATTTTCGACATATAACCAAAAATGAACATTAAAAATAAAATCAGTAAAATTTATTTAATACAAGTACATGCAATAGTAATTGTATTGTACTTATCTACTCATTTTTCATGTTTAACATAACAATTCATCTATAATCCAATATGAACGAAAGCAATGCGAATATATTGAAAAATGCAAATACAACGGAATAGGGTGCGATCGATGCTTTCCTGTGTATCAGAGAACAAAAGGAGTAACATAATGCTAATGATGTAATACGAACGGTACCATACAAAGAAGAAACCGAAGTCAGAAGCGGCTTTTGGGATTATAAATGTCAAATTATGGAGATAAATGTACATAAATAGAGTTGTAACGAGAGCAAATTATAGTGTGCGTGCTCTACCAACGCAAAATAGGCTCACATTTGCGTTTACGTACGTGCAAGAACTTTGAACTTTAACGTCTTAAGATAGAGAAATCCAATTAACATTATCCTACGTCTATGCGAATTAGATTCTTTGTAGAGAGTCTGTTTCGTCCTATTGTTGTCCTTTTAAACATTGAATTTAATTAAGGGTATTCGGTAGCACAACGGAAGTTTCTCAGAGGTACGCAGCGTAAGGGAATCTGAAGAAGAAGGCGGAGATATGGTCTGAATTACTCGCAACTAGTCGCTCTATTTCGCAAGTTTTATCAATACCATCATGCGTACACCATTCTCAGTTTGCTTTCTGACAGAGAGGATCTCGTGTAAACATGCATTCGTCAAAGTTAAAAAGTACTTTAGCGATAGCGATACCAGATAGGTATTGTTCAAATGAATAATTTTACAAACTAAATGACCATTTACAGCGCGAATTTATATGTTTATTTTATGATATGACTACACCACCATGTTATACAGCAACGAATTTTATATATTTCGAAATGTGATATAGTTACTTTAATCTAATATCGAAAGTGAATCATATAATTTAGAATGACTACTCAACAATTTAACTATAGTTAAAATTAATAATTGAATAATATAATAAAAATACAACACGCTACTGAAGTAAAACTTCGTCAAACACATAAACATACCGGAATAGGGGTTAAGGAATAGATTTAATGGTATTATTTGTAGATACAGATCAAAATAGCAATTTTCTTAAAAAAAAGTACTTTAGCGATAGTGATACCAGATAGGTATTGTACAAATGAATAATTTTACAAACTAAATGACCATTTACAGCATACTCTACTCATTTTAGTGGTACTGGAAATATTAATTAAAAAGATCTTAATTATGAATGAACAAAAATTAAACATTTGCTTCGTCATATCTTTTGAAATTGAATGAACACTTTCAAATAGTATTACAAATTATTCGTATATAATGATTTTCTTCTCTGTTTATTTAGTAAACACTATTAATAACAAAAAAAATTCCGAAAAGCCTTGCAAATTCAGTATACATAGATCCATGAAGTGTACTTTTCACAGCATAAGGATCTCCAATCAAACTTTAACAAGTGCAAAAGAACATTTCAACACTTCTGGGTTTAACGTCTGAATATGCATCTTGTGACTAGATATAAAACTGAAAATCATCTAAAATTTAACTAACGTTTATTGCAGCTTATATGCCTGAGATGTGCGTCACAACTTGGATGAATACTTTTACTCCCTGAAGTGTATCTAATGCGTATATAAAAGCATAAAAACAGTTTACGGTTTACCTGATCCCGCGTAGGTATGTTTATGAGCAAAAGATACCGTTGCCGATAGTAAAACGCAAGGACTCTATCGGGAGAACAACGAAAACCCTCCTCTTTTATTTCTCTCTGGAAACATAGATATCGATTCCACGAGAAATATCTCTACGATTGGTTTCCTGATACGTCCCATATACTACCCTAGACAAAAATTTTCAGTCTCTCAGTCCTTCAGCGTCTCTGAGAGCGTCTCTCACAGTCTTTTACAGTCTCTCAGTTATTGCCTAGGGGTTTTTATGGATCTCTCACAGTCTCTGTATGAGAGACTCGAACGATAAAATTGTTAATTCACAGAGAGACTGAATGAATAAAACTGAAAAATTGAGAGACTCCAGTCTCTCGTAGAAAGACTGGGATGCCTGAAATATGTTGAACTTACAAAATTTTAACCATGTCTATCGAGACACCACTTATTGAGAGATTCGAGTCTCTCGTTCAGAGACTGGATACGAAATGAGAATCTCTCTATAAGCAACTCGACAGTCTCTCTCAGCGACAGCAGAGAGACTCGATGAGAGACGGAGACTGGAGTCTCGCTGTCAGAGACTCTGACAGACTGAACATTTTTATCTCGGGTAAAGGAAACCTTTGTGTGCGTGTTTCATTCCCACCAGGTCTCAATGCTGATGGGCGAACAATCTTTTCGATCTGCTGTTTAATATAAAAACTGGAGAATAGGGCGAGAAGTCCTATTTAGCTTCCTTCTACGAATCTTTGAAATGGGTGGGTGGTAGTTGAGGAGGGGCAGGTGAGACGCAAGAGTATCTGTTGAATATTATTACTATCTCAGCATTTATTTAAATGATATAACAAAGCCACAGGAAAACTTGGACTACAGACCAAACAGACCTGGAAGCATGTTCAGTAGCAGTAGACGTTCTAAAGCAGAATTTCATAATTTAGATTTTAGACTCCGCTGATACCTAAGAGACCTATGTCATGAGTGCTATAATTATTGATTCCTTCCTAATTCCAGTCGTACCTGATTTTTGAATTCCGTATTTTTTATTTCATATTTTGGAATACTGACAGTAGTCTGTGACTGCTGAAAGGGTAAGCGTTGATGTTCGTATCAAATCGTAAATAGTGGACATCTAAGTCTTAGTACTTCCAGCAGCTCGCTTACTGTAACAATGCGTCGGTGACGGTGTTCTCTCGAATGCCAAATCATGATCTGGATCAGGGTTTTATAGAATGGGGTTCACGAACCCTGGGGGCTTACCAGTTAATCGTAAGGAGTTTGCGGCAAAATTTACTTGGTCATTTTAAAAACAAAATACAGAAATCGGCTTAATGCTGAATATGAATTAAGATTGACATTGAGCAAAATTGCTCCTATTAACGCCTCAATTTGCTATAGGAGACAAGCCCATCCATCACATTTAAATAAGTACCTATTTAACTGTTAAAAGACCCTTTTCTATGGTAAGATCTTTTACATAGGTACGCATTTTTCTGAAAAATTTAATAGGGGTAAGTGGAAAAGAGTCTAAGACGGCTGGATTACGCCGCATTCTGTACATAGATAACTAATATTTAAGTATTAAACCTGGTTTAAGTTTTAAATAGGTTGTATTTATTATTTAATTAATATATTTGACAATTATCGTAATGATTCTTTCGCTGATAAGTAATTTATTAGTAGCTTATTATAAAAGCTTTCCCATTTAAGTTTGAAAAACGTTCAAACGAGTGTTTTTGTTTTTGATTATTGATATAATTTTCCTAGCGAGCCCTAAGTAAATGTTATTTAAATAAAAAATCAATTCAGTCTACATCGGAGGGGTAGTTATAATAAAATTTGAAAAAATTATACAAAATATCAAAAATGTAACATAATTTTATTTAGACTGCTGATTTACTATCTGCAATTTTATATATTACAGATAGTCCATACAATTTTGGGTTCCCTATAATTCCTAAAAATGCTTAATACTTTTAGATCATTTTATTTTTAATCTTCTTACCGCATGTTAAAGAATTTGATGCATTTAATAGTCATCCTCTTCAAATTTTACTGTCGATATCGAATTGTTTTCAAAGGTGCTTATTATTTATTCTCGATAATGCTTAAAAATTGTTTAAATTCCTCTTTCAGTTCAACTAAAATAAGAAAAAAGATCAAATTTATGAAACACAAACGCTTCTCGGAGGAGCTTAGGTAACGAAGCCATAATTTTATTTAGCGGTAGGAAACAAAAAGCGAGACGAAATATTTTGTTAGTACTTTTATTTTGAAAAACTACTAGTCTTGTTAGATAAAAAGCTAATTTGCAAACAAAACTCGTTCATTTTTACACAAATTCGGATTTAAGTGAAAACTAAACCGCTTATCTTTCTCAGCCTTTTCTTGTTCATTTTCAAGAACCCACTTTTTGTTAAGCAAACTTATCAGTTTGTATACAGGGTAGATCTGCCACGCTGCAGTTTTCAGTCCATAGGGAACAAATGCGTCGAATGTAACGACTAACAAATATCTTTTTTGCCACACCCCTACTTAAAGTACGATGTCCTTTCCCTGGTTGGAAAGACGAAAGCGCAACATTCTCACCCAGATAAGAAATCTTATTTACTCCTTATTAGGAAAGGAGTTTACCATCTTCGGCTCAGGTGGCAATTTCCACGCTAAGAATGTTAAAATACTTTTCTAATAAAAGTAAATGCGATTTCTTACTTGGCAGGTTATTTACAAATATAATACAAAGCAAGGTACTGCCACATAGAAGCGAATTTATATGTTTATTTTATGATATGACTACACCACCATGTTATAGGTACAGCAACAAATTTTATATATTTCGAAATGTGATATAATTACTTTAATCTAATATCGAAAGTGAATTATATAATTTAGAATAACTGCTCAACAATTTAACTATAGTTAAATTCGGATTTAAGTGAAAACTAAACCGCTTATCTTTCTCAGCCTTTTCTTGTTCATTTTCAAGAACCCACTTTAATAGGGGTTAAGGAATTGGTTTAATGGTATTATTTGTACACTATGAATTTAAATTTTACACTATACATGCCAGAGTTGCCTGTAACGAACGTTGCATTGAAGCACGCTCACGGCTCAAGCGATCCCCACTACGAACTCGACTATGTGGCCGAGTAGGAGGGAGACATCTGTTGCATGATTTCGTTACATAGCAACTCGCATGAAACGAACTTACCCTACCGTTCGTAAAGAAGTGTCACTTCAATAATCTTAGCCTACCTTATTAGGTAATTGGGGAAATTGCAAGGAACTATCACAGGGTGAGTAAAAACGGCAGGCCGTCTCACCACCCTGCATCTTTGTGACCTTCAATTCGACTATCCGATTATTTATTATTAATTCAGCTATTTAAACGGTCGCTAATTCACCTACAAACGCAGTGGGAAAGTAGTAAATAATTTACGTGTACCAACTTTGTATCAGTGACCTACATAAGAATTTATGGATACTATAATAAAAAATATGTTTTTCTTTGTTTATCATATTTCATAGCTTATAGACTACCAATAAGGTACTCAAAACAAACGTATTAAGAATGTAAAAAGCTGAGCTAATTGAAGTAGTAGTTGCCAGTAAATAAAACTTTGTAAAACTTTGTCGTTACCGATAATAAAATCGGTGGTTAAGGTTGCTATAGGTATTACAGAACTTTAAGTGAAAACATGTGTGATTCTCTCCCTATAGACTTTTTTCTTATAATAAGATTGAACATGTAACAGATACATGCTGAATTATTTTTATTTCGTAAAAGCTAAAACATGTTAGTGTTAACGCAATTACTCATGAAGTTCCTTTGACCAAAATCCTCTTATTGATTATATTCGTTTGATACCTTCATTAAAATTTTGTTAACTAAACATTCAGTTATTATTACGTAAAGCAAAAATATAAAATAAATTATAGCTAAATCTTTCGTCCTACAAGACTAACTTATACATGAACAGGCACATACATAAATTATCTTTCCTATCTTTTAATCGGGAACAATAATATTCCTATTTATTGTCAATTGAAAACAAATATAAAAAAAATTATTGAAATCCACCCAAACAACAAATCAGCATATTCTAGCCCTAACCCGGAGGAGAATAAGAAATAGGCGAGATAGGTTGGTAGGACACCTTCTCAGACATGAAGGGCTGATCAGAAAAATATTAGAAGCAGAAATAGGACTGATATATATGATTATTGTTGACAAATACTTAAGGATGTGGGATATGTTCTAGTATTAAGCTTAGGTCCCGGGTTCGATTCCCGGCAAGGATGTGACAACAGCAACAAATTTTTCCCTCATTAATTTGAGGTAGTTTGTAGTGGGAGGAAATATGAATTTTCACATTTGTAAGGAATTTGTCTGAGCCCCTGTCAATATTTCTCCTACAATTTACCACTACAATTTTATGATCAAATTTAAGTTTACCGTTAGTTAACCTTACTACAAATTTGAGTTGCATTTTCTACAAAACGACCTCTACAACGTTTTAGTAATTTTTCATAAAGCATTTTTCTGAGTGTGTCAATAAATAAAGAAAGGAATTGATTTTTGTAATGTACCTATTTTTCACTTAGTTATATTTTATTTTTAACAGTTAGGTATTTTCATTGTCACTACTCGTATTCTCCGAGGATATAATTTAACTTGTTTTTATTAATTAAGCAACCCTATAATACGGCCACGTTAACCATAATTACTTCCCGTTGGTATAAAAACAATGCCCGCATTCGTACTTCCGCACCTGGCCGAACATTTTACGAGAATCCTGATGTGAATACAAAGAACAGCCGTAAAAATTCAAACTAGACTAATGAAATTTCGGAACAGTTTTGTTTGCGCTATAGATATGTATTTTTAAAACAGTCGTAAAAGTTCTTTGCACTACCAAACCTTCATGGCTCCATTTTCTTTATGAAAATTTATGCGATTAACATCTGAAATGCACATTAAATGGCTCATATATGTCTAATAAATAATATTATGTGGCGCAGGTGTATTCAGAGGCTGCACACTAAAATTATAAAATGTAACAATGTTTGTGACTGTTGGCTTTTTCTCATCCGTTTTGTTTGTCAAGAATGTAAATATTCCTATAAAATTGACCAAAATGCCAACTGTAAAAGACACCTAGTAGCTAAATAAATGGGTTACTACTCAATAAAAAGAAAACATAAAAATCTCATTTTCGCTTATTACGTGTCTACCCCATTCTTATTTATCTGTCTACCATGTTAAATAAGTGATTATTTAATTGAATTAATTAGCTAACTATAGAAAATGTAATTAAATTAAGTAATTAAAATAAGTAAATTGAAATAGGTAATAATAAAATTACTCATATTTACTATTTAAAGTAGAGATAGTGATTTTGCCGGGTATGTTGGTTATTCCGTACCTGGAAAAATAACCGACCACTACGGTTAATGATTCATGTCTTCATTCTGGAGAGATTTTCATTAATACCACCATCACTGACGTCCCAAATCACATTAAGCCCCTTTCAAAATGTCATGCATTTTAATTCTTAGCGGATTTTCAACGGGAGGGTTGAGTTAAAACCGAAAAAATCATACTAATAAGTTATCGTTTATCAAAATCTGATACACCCACAAGCGACAGAAATTGTAACAGTACATACTGATGTACCCACCCTTGTTAACGAGAAAAAGGATTGTATCCCAATACAATCTTAATTATCAATTTTCAGTAAGAAGGCTTGTTGTTATACTAATATCCCTACATAGTATACAACAGTCGATTTCCCGCTCTCTGTCCCTATGTATGCTTAAATTTTTAAAACGACGCAACGGATTTTGATGCGGTTTTTTTTTAAAGATAAATTGATTCAAGAGGAAGGTTTATATGTATAAAACATGCATAATATAGTAGGGAAACACTGATAATTTTAGAGGTTTGTAATGTGTTGTCGTAAATAAACACATTTTTTGCGCTTACATTGCAAACGCTGGCTGAACCCTACGAGAGAGATCAACATAATGTACTACAATATTGTAAATCTTAAAACGGTCTACAAAAAAATCCGTGATGGTATATGTCTATCTCTTAGGGATAACCCACAATAACCATTTTGTATCCTTTACTTTTTATGAGAAATAATGGCTTATTTAAGAAGCGATTGTAGGAAATACAGCATTAATTCTTATCCAATTAAGTACCTTAAATACATTGTGCATTTAATATAGATCAATATGGCCCTTACAACATGTAATTTAAATGAATATTTTCGAAGATATTACAGATTTAAAATGCAGGGACATAGCGGTTGCGGTGGTACCGGCCGGGAGGCCGGTTTGTATTGTCTAATGACAAAAACACTGAATGTTGTATATAAAGACATTCTGTAGTATATTTAGTATCTTCAAAAGATTTCCCCTTTTCGATAATAATCTAAACAAAACAAAAATATATTTAGTATCAGCATTGCACCCATGCGAAGCTGGGGCGGGTCACTAGTTATATATAAAAGAAAGAGTCAGCGCAGGGAAAAATCCACACTTTTGTTCTCTAACTATTGCTGTCACTGATGTCAATGGTTTAAAGCGCATGAATATAAACAATTAGAATTAAAACGTTTTTCAAACAATTTTTAAAACAAACAAAGTAATTAAACAAATTGTTCACAAAAGTGAATTCCGACCGCTCGAAGCAACGGTGCTAACAGTTTCGAGCTCACAGTGACAGATAGGGGGGGAAGAACTAGTTAAATTAAATTATTTCTGGTGTTTTATTTTCTTTTTTCTTCGGTTCTAAAAAATGTCGTATCCGCTGGGTATCTGATCCAAACCGGTACTCCAGTTTATCTCTAATTTAAAACTAATTTATTATTCTTTAGTATTTAAAGCTGTATTGTTCTTCTTGTTTTATAATATTTAATTTAGAATAGGCAAAACCACGACAAATACCTGTTTTAAGTCACTGCAGAATATCATTTAGTGATAGGCAAGTAGTAGCAACCCCGTGTTAAGTGATAGGAAAGAATCTTCTAAAACAATGGCATGTACATGCGTGTAAATAGACAATTTGGGTGGAGGTGCTGGGAAGGCAGGTGAGGTAGTGGAGAGAGTGGATGATTATGTATTCCGCCTGAATAATTGAGTGCCATAGATGCTATGTTGCTAACGAGTACCAACGAGAGAATCAAAATTTTTGTTAAGTACCAAATGTATAGGTACTAGATACATATCGAGATTTAAAAGAAAAATCGTGAAATAACACAAAAGTCAGACAATCATCATGAGCCCGAAAATCACTTTTCCATTGAATGGAGTTTTCGATCCCTGTATTTAACAATTTCAATTCACTTATAGAATTGATAGTTAATTTCGGTTGACTATATTCAAAATCTAAATAGAAATTACAATCTATTTAAATCAAGTTGTGGTTTCCAATAATTCTACAGTTTTAGTTGAAAAAAGAGAACGCATTCGAAGAAAAAAGAATGCTTATAAATGTTTGACGAATGTAATGTAGGTAACAAATTCTTAGACATGCGGACTGACAAAAGAATTTAGAGTTGCAGACATTGTCTCTTAGTTTATTAGTCCTTTGTATAAATCAAAACGTAAAGCCGTGGTAGATACAGACGAACATTACAATCCATTAAATAAATAAATAAAACAACCTAATTGTTTTCCACGTTTCGTTTCAGTATATATAAAGCCGTCCTCCAAGTATATAGTTTTAATAATTGTTTTCGAAGTTCCATGTTATCCGTTCGCGACCACAGAACTGATTTTTTTAAGCAATCGGACCTTACCCTGTCCTTTGTTTCATGTATCTACCGCTTATATCGAAAATAAGCGACTTTCCTTAGTTTTTATATCCTATTTTCGTATTACCGCTTTACCTAGACCCTTAAGCAGGTACCTGTATGAGCAGTATCTTATATTTCTGTTTCTCCTTGAAGACTTATTTGCTCTAAATGTAGTTAAAGTGAGTACTGAAAAGAAACTTGAAAAGTTATGCTTCTGACTGTTGCTGAAACTTATCTTTGATACTAACAGCAACTCTTCCTGTACAGAAAATCAATTTAAAATAAGCATCCTAGCACGTCCCAATTTTAAACCTGGCCACGTACGTACCAGGAAATTGAATCGAAGTGATCAGAAGTTATTGCGCTAACGAACTTTTAAAATTTTCTGCAGCCAACCAACCAGCCGAATTGTGCTATTTAACTTACCGGTAAACTCGGTTTCAAATACTACGTAGGTAATTAGTTTAACATTACAGGCCATGAAACGAAGAAATAAGATTATTACCAATGTATGCCGTGCATGTATAGCACAAAAGAATTGTAAATTTAGTTGGTTGATAATCACCCAATCATTTTCTTTCCAATGCACATTTTAAAGAATACACAAGTAGTAATAAACATCTATAGGTGGCGCAAGCTACATTGTTTGTAGGCTTAATTAATCTCGCTCATAACCAGCAGCAAGGTCTAGAGCAGGAATTAGCAAGTAATTTTAGGTGGGGTCCGGATATTTTTGAAAATTTTTATCGAGGTCCAGAAAAACACTCCTTCCTCCAAAAAACGATAAGGGTGGCGCTCAAAGCTCAAACATACTTTGTTGTCTGCAGAAAAATATTTTTGACGTGACAACGTCTTATAATTCGATGGAGCCGGCTGCACGCACGAAAAAACATGACTCTTGCGGCGTTACCTCGCTCTGAGGCGTTCCATTTAAGGCTTGAAGTGCAAGCGAGAGCGCGGAACGAGCGACAGAGGCACAATCGGTCTCCGCGTTCGGCAGCGTTCGACATCTCTCTCTGCTACTTGAGTGAGCGATGCGTCCGCGTGGATAGCTGCTATACAATAATACATTTCCATTTACCTCCTCTATATCCATACAAAATATCTATCAAATAAATAAAATTAAAATTTTCTTTTGAAAAATGAAACCATTCCATCAGTATTTTCTTATGACGTTGTCACGTTCAACTATCGTCAGTAAACCGACTTTACAGACAACCGATTTTTTAAATGATTATTGCCGACTCTTGGCCAAAAGAACTCCCTCTAAGCTGAAACAGTGTTACGTATGATGGAACTGTAACCAACACGGTTACGGGCGAGCGTGAGTGTCAAAACCTCTTTAATAATTTCTCCATCGGAAAAATATTTCTTCTGTTTTCGCTAAAAGCAAACAAATCTCGTAATATGTTTTGACCATGGATTCAAGTTCGTCGTGACATTTATCGAAGATATTCTAGTGCTTGAATAGATACCTTTTCTTTTCTTTGAACAATTTTGTCTTAGATGATAGATGATGATATACCTACTACCAAAAGGATACTGTTTTTCAAAATAATTTCAATTCTGCTTATAATATGCTTTTCTACATTACATTTCTTGCAACAGTTATTGTAGCGAAGCAACGTAAATCTTAAAAATAACTAAAATAGTAATTTTCAGTGGCCCGCCAAAAGTGTTTAAATCGTCCTTTTGGCCCAACTGTTAAAAATGATGATGCATCCAAAAATTCGGTTTATATATTACATACCTGGAAATATTTCGTTTGAAATGCGTATCATGATATCACCAGTCAAAAAATATTGAATAATAGATATGTATCTAGAAATAATTGTTTTGTTTGCCAGAACACTGAAGAAATTCGTCCATTTGTAGAATAGTGAATAAAAAAAAAACAATTGATCAACTTAAATATTAATTTAAAGAGAATTATTCTGAAAAATGAAGCTGCTAACAGATTCCCCCTTATTAACTTACAAATTTTTGATAACTTTATTGGATACAGCCAATAATTAAAAAATTTAATTTCAATACAAAATATTTCCTTTCGTTATTGTTTTCTAGTCATTTAGTGAGAAGGTAATCACGGGCTTTTAATTTTAATGAACATAATTTGAATTAAAAGAAAATTCTTTTTTAACGAAGCCTTCTTTTTGACAATCATTTCCACAAAGCAACCGTGCATTCGTTCAGTTTTTTCCTATGAAAATATGTAATTTAACCGTAATATATTGCTTGCAATATAATTTTTCATGATTCACTACATTTACAGAAATTTATTAATGCTAACCATCGTTAAAGGTGTATGTTTGGAACGCCGTGCTGTACGGGTGCAAAACATGGACGGTGGGCGTTGCGGAAAAGAAAAGGTTAGAAGCATTCGAAATGTTGTGTTACAGGCGAATGATGAGGACACTGTGAATAGAGGTTAGAAATGAAGAGGTGTTAGAAAGAATAGGAGAACAGAGGACTCTATGGAAGTCAATAAGAAATAGGCGAGATAGGTTAGTAGGACACCTTCTCAGGCATGAAGGTGAATGAGTTAGGAGGGGTCGAGATAGACCTAGATTATTATTAATTACTGTTTGCAAATAGTTAAGGATGTGGCTTGTTCTAGGTTTAGGGAAACGCGAATATTAGCTCAGGATAGGAAGGAGTGGAGGTGCGTGTCCAAACAGTCTTTGGACTGACGACCTTATGATGATGAACAATCGTATGAGATTTATCAAAACTGCCTGTAATGTACCGATGAAAACTGATAACTTCGAAATCTCCATCAGCATCTGAATTTCAATAAATTGATAGCCATAAGTACGTATAATGTTTTTTGTTAATTTGATGTAAGTACAACAAACAGAACAGCTCAAAACCCCAACGCCAAAATACGACACTGTAGTTGTCCGAAGCGCTGAACTGAGTTTACTTCAGTTCCTGAAGAAGGTAACTTTGTTACCGAAAAGTGCTTCGGACAACTACAGTGTCGTGTTTTGGTGTTGGGGTTTTGAGCTATTCTGTTTGTTCTACAACAACCGCCAAAGTTTTTCCAATCTTCACATATTCACTACGCATTTTCGCTCATACGACATAAAAAGAATGCCGACAAGGAAATGTGTAAGGTTTTGCTTTACCTGCATACGTAACAGTCATCTGGAATTTATAGGTTTATTAAACAATTTCATTGAGAGCAAATAATTTTGAAAATACTGTATTTAATGTTAATGTAGCTTTTGAAGTGGAGGTTAAAAAATGCAAAGAAGTAAAGTATGTCCGATTTTCTATTTATTTCTGACTGAGATGATGTACCGAGATTTTTTAATGGATTTTAAAAAGGACGCTACTTGGCTTCCTTTTACATAAAGCACAAAGCAACTGGAAACCGATTTTCAGAGCGCCGTTTATCCATGTGTGATGTTCTGCTAAATCTAAACCCTCTCTTTGAACTTCGCCGTCTCGTCGGGTCACGTATCATATTGAAACGAAAGTATTGAAGCACTGGTAAATGTAAGATGTTGAAATTACAGGGTAATCTCCTTAAGATTTAAAATATTTGGTTAAGTAAGAAAACTCTTTATGAAAGTAGAAAAGGCCGCGCTAAATCCTTACGGAAAATGGCCCTATGTCAAACTCTTTGAAATTTTGGATTCTGGTAGTTCTCTCATCTGTTTGAGGAATGATCCCTTAATGTTGTATTCTTCCTTAAGAACTTATTGTACCTATTACACGCATAGTGGTAAACCGAGTTCCCCCGCAAGTGTTCACTATGACGTTAAAGTGTACCTACTAACCTTTTGTAGAATTCATTACCATTGCTGGTCCGAAACCATAACTTATCCATAATATACAATAGGTATACATAGGTATAATATCAACATATGAATATATATATATTTAAGTTATTCAGTACGTATAACAGGTGTTGCATCTTTACAATACTATAGGTTTATTTTATTTTGCATACTAATTTTATTATTGTCGGAAATTTTAAGTATTATTTTCTATTTGTATACAAATTCAATTCTATTATTCATTTTATTATTTAGCTACAATTTCAGGTATATATTATTTATCAAATGCAAACAGTAATCTCAGTATTTTGGAACCATAAAATTTATAATGTATTCTACTATCTTATTGTAACATTTCTTCCTTTGTAAAGTCACGTTCGCTATATTACTGTAATTTCCAAATTTAAATTCACTTATTTTGTCTGTACCTGAAATGGGGTATTGACCTGACTGACAGGGTCGCCTTGCACCCTCAATGTTATTGTTAACGCCCACTGGCGAAGCTATTTATGTAATTAGTAATACACATTTTCATGAGTATCAAATAAGTATCATCAGTATCAAATCAGTATCGAAACAGTATCAACAAGCAACAATCAATTCATATTCAATCATAGAGCCTACGTTTATACTTTTACATCTAATTTTATTTATTTAGTTTTATTTTAATTCTACGTGTAAGTTAAGTGTTGACTATTAAATATTTAAAACAACAATCGTTATCATTTACATAAAATAGTTTGCTCGCAATTAATTTGGCGTGTAAAGTGAGAATACCAGAAAGAACTCTTTCAATTAAAATATATTTTCTCACAACAAACAACAGGTATAATTGTACTTTGGATATCCTTACGGAAAAATGCAACTTTTAGGGATTATATCTTAAAAAGATGAGTTTCTGCCTCTAATATGTCTCTGACTAGACCTTCATGCCTTTTATTAACTTCCATAGAATCCTCTTTTATCCTATTCTTTCTGATACATTTTCAATATTTTCCTAAAATTTCATGTTTATGGTTCTAAAATTTCAACCCTGAAGCATACCTATCTAACCGTAAATGTATCTGAAGTTCAAACAGAGTAAGCCAAAAAGTTAATACAAATACACAATAAAATACATTGCAACAAATACAAGGAGATGTATTTCAATGAATGCCTAGATGGTTTTGAATACATTAATTGTCAATTTAGCCTGATATTTTTTTCCTGCACATTCATTCTTTAATTAAAAGGGTAAGAATTCGTAGGGGTAAATCGCCTTTTGTAACCGTTTTCTCGCCTTGTTCGTCCATTAACTTAATTACGGATAATTGAAACTGTTGCATTAGCGCTGTATCGACGGTATGTATTCATGCATGTATGTATTAGTTCCGACCACAGTAATAACATGTCACACGCTATTCCATTCGTGGCACATAATAAAGAACTAATGCAAACAAAATGCTAACGCGATATAATCTGATACGAAAATAGTATAACAATATAGGTTTATAACTGACGAGCACGACATGTCAAAGAGCGTTGACGTGCGTTTGTCTTTCCTACATATATTTTTGATTTCCCCTATATATATATATCTACTGTTATAATGAAAGACTACATTTTTTTCTTTTTTTGTTTCCAACAAGTGGATGGTTATTATGTGTAAGTACCTTTTATGTTGTCATGTTCTTAATGTCAACAGTAGTTTAGCTCCTTGAGCTCAAAATCTAACAATAACTCCGATTAACAAAAGTTATTTCCAAAGCATTATTGAATCCTAAAGCATTAAGGAAGAAACAAATTAGAAACAAAAATAGATCTATTACAACGTCTTTCCTGTTATAACACCTTAGTATTTGTTTTTTCTTTTAAGTTTTTAATCGACTTGTGAAGAAAAGAGAACACTTTTGTTTGTTTAGTAAATACGGAATGTGAAAAATGCCATAAATGTCCAAATAAAGATTGATGGTTACGTTTATTTTGCGACTATCGAAAAGTCGTTAATATATTGTATCATCACTGCACGCCGAAAAGCTACCTATTTGCGCTTGTGTGTTGAAATAGTGTTGATACAAATCATTTGGTGCTCGAAATGTTTAGCTTCCTATAAGTTCATTATTTATCTTTAATCCTCAACGTAATTAATTAACATAATATACACGAAGTATTGTATGTATGAGGATGTCGAAAATGCCATGGATGGAAAAAATTGGAAGTTAGGAAGTATTGGAAAAGAGTGCACACTGCACATATACGAGTAAAATCCACGGGGTGTGGAATGTTAACCTTTTGCACTCGTATGTCGCCGTAGGAGCGGCAAGATGCGTTTTACCATTGCGCTCGTATGTCGCCGTATAGTCGTCCCAGTACGTTTAATCGCAGCTACAGCGTTGACTTCAAAGTTTTTTTTTCACCGCTTGAAAATAGGATTATCTATAAATAGGCACTTTGGAAAATGATCTGATTAAAATTTGAAATTAGAACAACCTTTCCACACCCAACCTAACTTTGAAGAAATATAAAATCCCACACTGAGGTTGTCTACACAATCTAAATAAATATGACAAAAGTACCTATAGATATCTTGCACGCAATTGCTGAAATTGGTCACCAATCGAAATTTTTAGTCAGAACGTGTTGCTAACTTCGCTATTTTCTCAAATCGCATTTTGAGTACATTTTATATACCTGACGGGGGTAATGAGTTGAAGGTAATTCAGAATTAATAGCGATATTACGATTATCATGGAAGAAACACGACAGTTTTTATTACATATATTAAAAATATGTTCAATATCCAAAACTAGTAGGATCCCTAAGACACAATCTTCAAAAAACAGTAGGTACGTTATCGCTAGTAAAACAACGAAACCAAGGCAACTGCAACTACTTTGAACTTTTGCTTCTAATAATGTTAGAGAAGCCAATTTTTATATTTCTAATATTAATGTGAAAATCCATTTTCAATTTTTTACCCACTATAAACTACTTCGGGTTAATAAGGGAAAATGTTTGTTGCTGTTGTCACACCCTGCCCGGGAATCGAACCCGACATCTTTGGTTTTACGCACCTAAGCTCTAGCCACTAAGTTAGTTGTGGGTAAAAAAATTAAAAATGAATGAAATAAGAATTAGGTCATATTCTTATTTCTTCCCCGTATTTTAAGCTAATAATGTCAGAATCACAGTTATATCTCCATAATAGCTTTGATTCTGGTATGGTTAACAACATATGACAACCTTAATTTTAATTCAGAATGAATTCGCACCAGTTTTTGAAAGTTAGAATTTGTTTCTCCAAGTTGGCTACTAATTACTTTACAATTACAAAAACGGTTCGGGAAACTGTAGTTTACAATTTAATTATTACTTTAACGTACCTGTGTGGCTAGTTAGTTACACAGTTAACAACGCATAATTATCGGTTAATGATAAGTTGCTAAAAGAACTGAAAGTAATTTGTAGATAAATGCTTTTAGACGTTAATGTTACAATCATTTGCAACAACGTTTCAGAAAACGACTACGTACTATACATTAAAACTTTTCATTTCGACTGTCTTTTTAAAGCAGACATACCTCTAAACGGCCAGTTTTGAGATTTTTAAATAAAGAATCTTTAAATTATGGAACCGTGCTATCTATCATTTGAACTGCCCCATTTTGAAATTATTTTTTATTCCTACACCCTTTTTGAATTTGCTGCCATTTACTAGTATATCTACTATTACTTAAGACTTAGGCAATGTCAGAAAACAAACTATAATATCTGTTCGCCGATAATATAATTGTAATACATAATTAATGCCGCTAGATAGCAGGATGAATAATATAATTACTCGACATTCACTCGATATACACTTTTAACACAATCTTTTCAAATTAACTATGTGGTGATTTCTTGTGTGATTAAACTCTACTCGGTCATGCGCTACTCATTGTTCTGTCTCTGCTGCTTTTTTCGTCGTGGCTTATGTGACTTCCTAGAGAATACAGATGTACCTATACCGTGTATACTTGGTATGATCAAATAGAATACAGACCACTTCGAATTATTTTATTCGATTATGGTAACGTGCCTATCACGTTGAGGTGAGCTACGCCGGTATTCGTTTCAGCAAGTAGATATCCATATTTTTAAATGGACCTTGCTGGAGCATACGTAATCCTAAAATGTAGCATAATACTACAGATGGCGCTCACCACGCCATTTGTAGTATTTTCTAAAACGCGCTGTTAAGACAGCAGGTAAAGGTTGGTCTGTGTTCTGTCGGAGCTGCCTGCGACGAGCTGATGAGATCCAAAAAGATCGAAATCGCAATCCGCGTCTGGCAGTTTCGACAGAATACAGACCACTTCGAATTATTTTGTTTGACACCTATGTATATTATGTTGTAGTTGTAGTAAATTTGCGTAGCTCTCTTCTTCAAAAGCACTCACCCCTTTAATTTTCCTTAATAAAATCATTTATGATGAACCCAGCTGACAACATAAAGCAATTTACATTATGCTCTCCTCGTTTTTATGTATAGTACATCAGCTAAATTATCATTTCCCTTTCCCTTGCGATTTTATAAATAATTTTGTGTACACGTTTCCATAGTGTATGCTTTCTAAAGACATATTGTTGCGTGTTCAGGTATGCATACGGGAATTGCCTTTGTAACTATTTCAAAAGATAAAATTTAATCAGTTTGCAAGTAGTAATTATGTCCCACTTTCTTGTCGTTTGCTTAATTATGTATGAATTTTATTCATCAGTTAACTTAACATATTCTATGTAAGCCTTATTCAACAAGTGCACGCAAAACATTAATATTTTAAACCCAGTTTTTACTGTTTCATCCATTAAAATAATAACACATTACTACTTGCTACATATTGTTTTAATTGATCTTGTTAAAACAACTACTTACTAACAATTTATAACAAACTATATATAACTTAATACTTTCTTTTACCTTACGTCGTCCGTACGTATATCAAGCTAACACGACAATAGTTTTTATTTCTAAAAATTTGTTGCTCTAACCAGAAAATAGATGAGATGATATCCTACTATCAAAGGGCCAAGTTGTAAAAGGGTAAAGGTCAGGTGTAAGTCGAACTCACGCACTGAAGTTTCCGTGCTCGTCCCGTAGTTCGTCAGACACGAGAATTCGGTCTCGAAAATTTTTTCCGAGTATGTTTTAAATTTCTTCTCAAAATCAGTTCCCAAAACGTATAATTACAATATTACAATTAACATTTTTTTTTGTATTACAATACAAATTTACAGTTTTCGGATTTTCGGATTTTCTTGTTTATTGCCGAATTTCATATTTGTAAATCATTGGAAAACATCCTGTAGGTCTTGCTCTTGCGAGTATCAAAATATGCAGCATAAACGGTCGTATCTTTTGATTGCGTTGACTTAGAAGTTTGATTTTTTCAGAGCTGTAAAGGATTGTAGACCTGAACAAGGCATTCCTGAGAAAAAGGGTCTTAACAGGTAGACAGATGGACAACCAAATGATCCTTTAAGAGTTCCTTTTTTCCTTTTGAGGTACGAAAACTTAAAACTGGTGTAGAAGAATACTGTAGACTGAACTTATCCTTGAAAAATAGTACTTTTACCCATGTTGTTGCTAGTCTATCCTCCAACTGTACAGGGAAAAACAACTTGATGAACAAGATGAATTAGTAGAGGAAAAGTGTAAACTGTATCTATCAATTAATTCAGAATTGCTCATAAGAAGGAATAGTCTCTAATTTGACTAGCAATTCTACATCAATTGATACAGTTTACACTTTTCTTCTAATAGTCACCTCGAATTACGACTACACACAGTCTCGAACAAGTCAGCGAAAAACTCTTACAAAGCTATCTAGCAAAAGAAATACTTATCGACAATTTGTGGGCCTTATTTTAAGACAGATAGACAGACATTAAATTATAAGGACACTTTGTGACCTAATAATGTACAAATAACCACATGAGATTAGAAAAGGTGGTAACTTCAATATTACCGAAAGACATTTCAAATTTATTTATATGTCCCTAAGTACAGATTAGTGTATATATGATAGATATATGATGATGATAGGCATAGATGAAGTGTATAGTTTTATAACAAGTTGTACAAAAAATAGTATCCTAGTAAGTTATTCAAAATTGTCAAACGTCAAAGCACTAAGTATTCTTTCAAGAAATTTTTCATAAAAAAAAAATTATGGTTAAGTAAGTTTAAAGTAGCAGAGGCTTACAATTAAGCCCTTAAAAATTTTTGAAAGCCAGATTATTTAAAATCGTCAACTACTCTGGATCTGCCATTATGTGGAAAAGTTCTTGCCAATCGGGATTTAGTAAGATCCTTGTACTAGTTGTAACCTTTTTATTCGTCCTGTTGGTTTTTAACATATGGAGCAGCATGATTGATGGTTAACTTTGGTGCGAAACAGAAACTTAATAAATTGTACAATAATTTTACTTGTAACAAAAACTACATAATTAAAAAAATAACTGAAAAAAACAATTTATCGGAAGTATCATATATAATTCAATATAATTTCTCAAGTCCAGTTATTTGAAATACAGACATGCAATGTTGCTGATAAAAGTAAACAATGTTATTATTTATCATTAAATTACTCCACGTGTTTCGATATTTATAATCTGCGTAATTAAATTAATTAAGTTACTTTTACACGATTATGCAGATGCATGTCTAATGTAATTAGAAGTTTTCAATAACAACAAATGTTGGTGAGAATTGTTTAAAATGAGCAAAGCATTTATGACGTTAAACCTCAAGGTAAGTCATAAATAAACCTTATAGACTGCGTGAAATGTTTATATGCATCGATTTTGTGAAAATTGCATTTCTGTTTGCAACATATGTATTATTTTAAGATACTCGAATATAATTTTAGTACCTACTGATGCATTACCGCGGTGCATACTTCATCTCCTGTATTTCCTACACTGCACCTCGGTCCGTTTAAAACTTGGAAAGATGCCTTTAAATTTCATTGTTAACTCAGTGTTACGAAATGAAAACTAAGTGTTTACAGGCGGGCTAATTTACTCCTGGAAGTAATTTCAAAATCATAAATTTCTTACAAAATAAGACACTATGTCGCTAATTTAGCAATAATATTTCCTACATTTTAAATTAAAAATGAGATACTAATATAAAATTAATTTAAACTATTTATCCACCTTAATACGTTTTCTATTCCAATGTTGCGTAGAATAAATTTCATTTCAAACAAAATTATTCAATATTGCATTTATAATTACTAATTAAAAATTGTATTAAAATTGTAATTGTTTTAAGTGTACTCTATATTGTTTTCAATTTGAGCCATTTTTGGTACCAATTTATAACAATAGTAATTAGCTCATTATGACACAACTAGATATAAATGAATTTGAATTGGAGTAGGTAAATCCATAAAGTTAAGGAATGAAGAATGGAACATAAGAAAAACAATGAAATGTTTCAACGGTATATTAAGCTGAAAATTTTAATGTGAAAGAAAGCAATTTACCTGGCACTTAGGATATTGCTCCTCGAGAGGTCTTTCCACTTTCCATCCGAGCAAAGGCGGTATGCAAATGATAGCTGACATAACCCAAACGAAAGCAATCATCATGACAGCTCTTCCTGGAGTCCGTTTCTTCAAGTATTCAACAGCCTGCGTGATGCTCCAATACCGATCCAACGAAATGAGACATAAGTTCATAATGGAAGCAGTACAAAGCAATACGTCCATGGCTGAATGCACATCACACCACCAAGCACCGAAAATCCAATAACCCATGAGTTCGTTAGCTAACGAAAAGGGCATAATAACTAAGCCCAGAAAAAAATCCGCGACCGCCAGGGAAGCAATGAACCAGTTCTGAGTATTTTTGAGCGCTTTTTCCGTAGTAATGGCAATTATGACCAGCATATTGCCCACTACGACAACTATCATGATGATTGTTACCAGTATTGAGGCCAAGACGATCTGAGGCAAGGTGTAGCCGCTGGGATAGGTGTTCGTAAAGACGCTCCCGTTGGGATAAGTGCCAGTGCCGTTGGTGACATTGTCGCCAGCCAGCATAATGTTATCATTCAAAGATGAGCCGTTGATGAAGGCCATTGAGGCCGAATAAAAGTAAAATTATTGGTCCCTAGTCACACTATATACATTACCCGTTTACCCGAAATCAGCCCAAATCTGCGGCGGTTAGAACGTGAAAAACAAAACGTGTTTATCACCAAAAAACAACGAAGATACTATTGTACAACACTAGAATATAATATTGAAGGTACGAATCTACTACGGTTACGTGTTTTTTTTTTACGTTTTACATCGATTTAGTTGTTTAAGAACTATACTATTATTTTATGCGGTTGTTTATACTTCCTCTTTTTGTTGTTATTAAAATTAGTTTGAGTGACTCGGGAGCGCTTCTAATAGTAGTAGTTACAGTTGGTTTGTTTAGAATATCGTGTTGTTGTTGTAAATGTTGCGTGGCGTGTCAGGTGAAGGTGGTGGAGGAGACGCTTCGCGGTCGGCGTCGTCGTCGTCGTCAACGGCGGCCGTCGTCTCTTGTGCGCGGAGGATGCAAGAAGACATGTTACTCGGTCGCTCAACTGTCGCGCACTGTGCAGTCGGGACCAGTTTCACAAGCATGCGTCCCGACGATACGCGACGCGTCGCAGCGCGTTCTTTTCTCCCGTCCGCGCTTCCTCTCTTCTTTGCTGCATATCTCGCTTCATCCGACGACGCGGATGACGCCGCAGCGACGTCTCTCACTGCGCCCCATCAGCTTCATCTATTATACCACCTCATTCATCCTATTTTACTTTGCACACACTTCGACGGTATGATTTTCGAAATGGTTTATTCATATTTTACAGCCATTAAAGAATTCAACATTTCCTCAAAAACTCCCACTTTTCCTATCTATCCAATTTCCATTACCGTTCGTCCTTCGTTTACCCTCTGGATAATATTTATAATCCCCAATGTGAAATATGCTCCCCTTTATAAAATATACATACACACTGTAATATTCGTTTAGTAAGTATCACTTAGATAAAGATCTTTATGTTTACACTGAAGAGATAAGATTTTTAAAAACTTACACTGGGAAAAAGTAGATATTTTTTTTCTTTTATATTGTTTTCATTAATTGATAACAACATCGTACATAGTACATACAATCGTACATTCGTAACTCAATCTTCTATAACTCAAAATTTCAACCTCGTTAACTCGAATTTCTCCATGTTCCTACCTAGAATGTTTCTCAAACACATTCCACATTATAAATCCTTAATTGAAACATCAGCCATCTTAAATTTTCACTGCGGCGCTCAATATTATTTTATGGAAAACAGCAAAAGGTTAGCATCATCATTTCTTGCACTCAACTTTTGGTATTACAGAAATTTGACAGTAATATGTACTATGCATATACTTACTGTAAACCTGTAAACCATATATATATATGCATACATTTCGAAAAAAACAACAAAATTGTGTAGGGGCGTCATCATTTAAAGTCCATGCAATCTGTTTGGGTTGTGTACTTTAGCAATATACCCAGAAACTATTGTTACAGTTTCTGTATTATTGCGTAGCACCTAAAATTAATTAGACGCCACAATNCAATTGAGCACAGGAATCTTTCATCTTAACTATATTCTCAGAATTTCTTCCATAGCTTCATTCTACATCATCTAGACCAAGTTTCAGCCACATTTGTTTTATTAATAGTGGTTAATATGAAATATTAATGTGAAAATTCATTTTAAATTTTCCATCCACTTTATTAACTAAGTAATCGACGTTGATAAAATCTTAAATCGGAAGGCGAAACGTCGGTAGAAATTACATAATCAATAAAGAACATTTCACCCTGTACTGGGTGTTTCTAATTAAAAAAACATTAAAAAGTGTATCAATGGGGAAGTTAGTAGAATATTGAAAATTAAGCTTTGTGCGAGAATGCAAATTAAAATTAAAAAATCAACACTATATGTTGCATCTTTACAATACTATGTGTTATTTTATTTTGCATACTAATTTTAATATTGTCGGAAATTTTAGGTTTTATTTTCTATTTGTATACAAATTCAGTTTTATTATTCATTTTGTTATTTAGCTATACCAGGTATATTATTTATCAAATGCAAACAGTAATTTCAGTATTTTGGAACCATAAAATTTATAATGTATTCTATTATCTTATTGTAACATTTTATTTATTTAGTTTTATTTTAATTCTACGTGTAAGTTAAGTGTTGACTATTAAATATTTAAAACAACAATCGTTATCATTTACATAAAAAAGTTTGCTCGCAATTAATTTGGCGTGTAAAGTGAGAATACCAGAAAGAACTCTTTCAATTAAAATATATTTTCTCACAACAAACACTATATTTGATAGCGCCGGGTCGAGTCGCCTTCAATAGAAAGAAGTCACTTCTATGCTCGCAAGCGGTTAATTTAGAAATTCGAAAAAGGTTTATTAAAGGTGTATGTTTGGAGCGCAGCGCTGTTAGGGTGTAAAACATGTACGGTGGGCGCTGCGGAAAAGAAAAGGTTAGAAGCGTTCGAAATGTGTTGTTACAGGCGAATGATGAGGATACCGTGGATAGAGAAGGTGATGAGGAAGTATCAGAAGGAATAGGAGAACAGAGGAGTCTATGGAAGTCAATAAGAAATAGGCGAGATAGGTTGGTAGGACACCTNGAAGGGCAAAAAAATATAAGGCGATAAAGTAGGAAATAATTAGGAAGTGTAGCGCAGCCAAGGAACAGTGGATTGATATGTGATGTAAAGAAGTAGAAGAAAAATTTGAAGGAGGTAAAACGGATGAAAAGGAATTTTATAGAAGTAGGGTACTATAGTAATAATATAAGAAACGAGGTAGGGGTCATCCTGATACAAAAAGAGGAAAAAGCAGACAGGTGGAAAGAATAGTTAGAGAACCTACACGCAGGTCATGAGTTAGGAGATATGTTAGAGAAGGAAGATAGTGTGGAGATAGGAGATAGATGAGCTAGGTTACCCCATAGGTAATGAGAGAAGATGTAGCATTAAGAAACTTAAAGAATAATAAGGCGCCAGGTATAGATAGGATACGGGCGCCAATTTTAAAACATGCAGAACAAGAAGTTAGAGATTACATTTACGAGACGAGGAAAGTCCCAGAGGATTGTGGTAGTAACCATACCTTAAAATAGAGATGTGGATAGGTGCGAGACATTTATAACAATTAGCTTAACTTCCCATGCGTTAAAAATCATAACTATAATTGTACAGAGAAGGATGGGAAAAGGACTATTATGGGAAGATCAATTTGGGTTTAGAAGAAATAGAGGAATGCGGGGGGGGGCATTCTAGCTTTACGTTACGGGTAACAATAGAGAAAACGATAGAAAAAAAAAGTGCGTACATAAGATTTGCAGATTTAGGAAAAGCTTTTGATAATGTAAAATGGGACAAGATGTTAAATATACTTAAAAATGTAGAGATGAGTTACAGAGATAGAAGAGTGCTTGTTGCATCTTTACAATACTATAAGTTTATTTTATTTTGCATACTAATTTTATTATTGTCGGAAATTTTAAGTATTATTTTCTATTTGTATACAAATTCAATTCTATTATTCATTTTATTATTTAGCTACAATTTTCAGGTATATATTATTTATCAAATGCAAACAGTAATCTCAGTATTTTTGAACCATAAATTTTATAATGTATTCTACTATCTTATTGTAACATTTCTTCCTTTGTAAAGTCACGTTCGCTATATTACTGTAATTTCCAAATTTAAATTCACTTATTTTGTCTGTACCTGAAATGGGGTATTGACCTGACTGACAGGGTCGCCTTGCACCCTCAATGTTATTGTTAACGCCCACTGGCGAAGCTATTTA
>NW_020439039.1:55834-57175 GCF_000699045.2 Agrilus planipennis | reverse complement strand
TCTCTTCTGTCTTCATTTCGTCCGTCTCATCTTTCTCACCCGAACCACCACCCACCCATTCCCACGATTCCTGAAAGCAGGCTGAAGAGGGCCTTCCGCCCTACCTTCCGGCATAGTCCGGAGGGACTGCCGGCCCACCAGCATTACTGGCTGGTGGGAATGAAACACCCAAAAGTTTTTAAAAGTTTTTCTCGGATATTTTTACGTAGAATTTGATACTATCGTAAGTAAAAAAATATTTAATAACATAGACCAACGAAATAGATTAAAAAAAACAAAAGCAGTAATATATAAATTAAATATAACCAAATAAATAACCAACCTTATCGCTAAACTAGACTTGAATTTCACTTCATAATTGCCTTAGCACATCAAAATCCAAATGTTGCTAGTTCCGCTCTTTGGTTTTTAAGATTGGGAAATGTACGGACAGAATTTTAGTGACGCAAAAAATTTGACGTAAGGTAACGCAAGTCTGAAGGCCAGTTTCCATTTGTAGTGTCATGCTCATGTTGTGCTTGTGTCTTGCCCCAACCGCCGACCATCATGTTAGGGAACGTACCCATACTACGTGACCCACTTTTTACAATTTTTTTGGTTTTAGTGTTTTATTAAGTGAATGAAATTAAACGAAAAAAAATACGTTAAATGCGTGACAGGATGTTTTTCCGAAAACTGAACTCGATAAATAGACACTTCATCGAAATCAACAAAAGCACGGCGATGGGTTGAAGAGATTTCTACACGTTAACACGCCACTTACATCATCGAATCAATTTGTTCTAATCTCTTTCGACGTTCCATAAATTAAACAATCGACGCGGACATTTCTTGTTGTTATTTTTGGCAAATTGGTTTTTACTTGTATAATTTAATACCGTCATTTCTAAATAAATATATATTGGTAAATGTCTAGATGATGGGTGGGATCGAAAGAGGAGGTCTCCCCCTACCACTGTACCATAAAAAGTTCGTGGCGTACCTACTCACCCCCATAAAAAGTTATGGGGGTTAGATGGGGGTGGGGGTAGGGGTGTTCGAAAGAGGGTAGGGGGGATCGGAAGAGGGTGGACACCTGAGTAAAACGCCATAAAAAATTTGCGGCGGTCTCACCCCCATGAAAAGTTATGGGGGTTGAAAGTTGATTATTTTGATAATTTTCATACACTATAATTCAAATAAAATTCAATGAAAAAAATATTTTCAAGCGGGTGGAGGTGGGGGATCGAAAGAGGGTGGTCACTTGAACAAAACCCGATAACCTAACCTAACCTACCCTATTGATAAAGATATTTAAATAATGTTTTATATAACTTTCTCAATATTTTTATGTATTTTTCA
>NW_020439039.1:40693-54867 GCF_000699045.2 Agrilus planipennis | reverse complement strand
GTGCGTTTTAGAAAAACCGTAAACCCAAATTAATACTTATAATATAAAATATGTTAATAAATATATTGATTTTCTACTTTGAACTATGAAGTAACTAACAGTTGATCGGAAACAAAAGCATTCACGACTGGCGTTATCTAAATAATGCCCGATATTAACAGTTAGGTGAAATTTATTGTAAATACACTTACAAAAATATATAAACGAACCAAGAGCTTTCTTATTAGTTGTCTTACTAATTATTAATCGTTAATAGCAAGTAGTGCCTTTATCATTGCATATTTGAATGAGAATTCAAAGAATGAAAAGGGTTTATATTCTCGTCAACACCATAGATGTTATATATGTAGATATACACCCACACACACGTGTTATATGTAATAGAAAATGTTAAAAATACCCCACACGT
The DNA here is from genome assembly GCF_000699045.2 of Agrilus planipennis. Classification (NCBI taxonomy): domain Eukaryota; kingdom Metazoa; phylum Arthropoda; class Insecta; order Coleoptera; family Buprestidae; genus Agrilus; species Agrilus planipennis. The sequence goes on along the minus strand of NW_020439039.1, from coordinate 54,458 downwards.
AACAATAAAAAATTAAATTTTATTAAATGTTAAAACTTACAAATAACAAATGATGTGAAATCAAACGTACAAAAAGAACGTTAATAACGAAGAAAATCATGCACTATTCAAATTGTTTCAGCAGTCGTAGTCGACAGGAGGAAGGGAAAAAGAGAGAAACCAAAACTATCATTTCATTTTACCATATAATCAATCTTTTTGTTGTTAGTGCTTAAACTGAAACAATTTTTTATGAAGTAGTTACTTAGATGAAATGTGATTTTATTTTATTGTGCGTAAATCTTACCTTGCAAGTGTTAGATAGAGAAACCAACGACTTAATTAATACTAATTTAACATTAAATCGTATTTCTGATGCTCAGAAGCAGCGCTTCCATTTTAGCATCTTTTAAACATTTTTGAAAAGATTCAGTAAATCGTTAGGTGCAGGATTGGCAATGAGGAAGAGCGTGCTAGACGCCCGAAAACGTCAACAGTAGACAAAAACATTGATGAAGTGAAGTAAATAGTATTGGCCAATCGTCGAATCACCGTTAGAGAATATATGAAATCCTACGACATTGTTAGTTACTGGTGGATTAATATGTAATATTAATTTGAAATCATTTACTAGTCATCAAATAACTAACAATGTCATAGGATTTCATATATTTAATATATATATAACTAAGTTAATAAAAAATCGATGGATCGTTAACCTTGTAGATCGGTTATGTCGTGGTTGCTGTTGTCACATCTCGTAGTTTAGTGGTAGAACATTGGTACGTAAAGCCAAAGGTCCCGGGTTCGATTCCCGGCGGCGGTGTGACAACAGCAACAATTTTTCGCTCATTAATTTGAGGTAGTTTGTAGTGGGTAAATAAAAAATCGAAAAAATGATTTCAAATTAACATTACATATTAATCCACTATTAAGTAACTTACAATGTCATAGGATGTCATATATTTAACAAACTGGTAACCAATTGACAGTATTACATTAATTTTGCCCCAAACTGTGTATATTTTGTAGTTACTTACCGATCGTACAAATGCCTATAACCAGATAAACACTCGCAGCAAATACTCCAGCCAAAAGGTATGTTGTTCTCGTTTTTGTATAATTCACTGGAAACCACATGGGAAACGGTAATGGATATTTTTTTACCATTGCTTCACTGTAATCAATTCTATACGTTCCCAAACAAAATGCAAATATCCACCCTATAACACCGCCGAAGATAATCCCTACCAAACACCACAAGAAAATAATAATGAGATTCTTCTTCAAATTTAACTCTTTTGACACGGTTTCCAATAATTTTCCTTCGACTTCTCCAATTAAAAGTTGTTTTTCTCTAACACGAACCATTGCCTGGATGAGTTTGTCCTTCGATCTATACCATTGCAGTATCATAATGGCAGTTACAAATATAGCCCACATGCTACTCAAATGGAAAGCCAACGTCGGAATTAGATCTTCTCTTTTCTGATTGATAATGTCAAGTATTTCAAACAAAGGACTTATCGTATATGCATAAGCAAAAAAGATTTTTTTTGGCCACTTTAAGATATCTCGATTTTTTCGAATACTTGCACCACCTATGTCAAGAAGAGTCAACCCTTCTTCTAAATGTTTCGAAATTTCAGGTTCAATTTTAGTTTCCATTCTGTTTTTATTTTGCCACCAGGAACAAATAGGTTACGGCCCGTTTATGCATATGAAGACAGAATTGAGATGTTCTTATATACCTGAGTGCATACATGAACGTATAAATAAGATATCTCAAAAAGAAACTACTCGTTACTTAAGTACAATTATACGATAAATAAAAGAACATACAGTAATGTGATTATACAGGAGAAATGTTGTGTATGAAAACACAAAAGTAGCTAGAGCTTTGTAGTACTTATGCTATTTGACGCCTACTACTATTTCTAGATTGCTGTCTTCAAATTTTTAATTATCTAGGTGTTATCATGTTTCTACTGATATTGAATATAAGAAAAGTGCGAGACACAATTTAAATTGATAAACAGGATTTCTCGAGAAACTCTCATTTGAATATAACAGTACCTAGGTAATAACTAACTATTAAAACAGAACAATAAAAGATATTATCTAAGTATATAGTTCATGTTTGTTCCATATTAGCCCTTAACTGCAGCGTTGCTGTTTTGAAGGAGCGCCATGAAAGAATATGCTGCCCTTGCAATCTGTGATAATAAAACTGCTGTTAAAGCAAATAATACACAAATACTTGATAATTAAGGTGTTCCAAAGGCAATGTAAAAAAACACAGAACATTGTCGACAATTTAAACAGCAAATTATGAAAACGAACTTATTGTCTTGCAAAAATACGTGATAGATGTCACTATTGACGACTAACGTGTAGGTGCCTGCCATTTCGAAATATATTTACTAAAGAAGTGCGAATGAGAAATTTGCATATAATGACTCCGCATAAAGTGGTAATTCGTTTCGAGAAATCACAACTATACGAGTGCCCACATAAGGAGGTAATATTACTCCTGTGTGCTTACGTATGTGATGAAATCAATACAGATTATATATCGATCGCCTACGGTGTAACCGCATTGCTTTGCTCGCCTCGATGAAACTGAGTCATGAGTGACATACATGATCGCGTAACAAAAGAATTTCGATAACTTTCCAGACACACTCTATTAGCCTTCCAGAAGAATGGAAACTTGTTCTGTTATTCGGATAAAGCAAATGTCCACCGAACATTACAACTGTACATTTCTTTATGGTAATTTTTTTTGCAAAATGTGAAAACCGAACTCCTAAATTTTTTTGAGCATCCTTCTAACGCTTTCAATTGCATTTATTGTACTTACATTACTTTATTATTTATATTAAATAAACTCTGAAAGTATTTATACGAATTTTCCTGTACCACGTCGTATTTTTAAAACAATACCGACCTTGGATGATTCTATGTAATAAAATATCCCCGGCACTGGTATAAACCTACAAGGTCTGCTAGAACCGGACCCATATTTCTATTTGTTTAATATGACTGTGTTTATTCACAACAACCGCTTATAATCATATGGAATATAAATTAATTGGCAACTTTATTAGTTATTGTTGCAGTGTAAATTTCGCTAGGCATTTACTTATGAATAAAAAGTTTGTAAACTGTAAAGAAGCATAACATTACTTAAACTAGGCTTTTTCGCTAACTGATAATTGATAAGGCATTGGAGTTTAAAAGTGAAACTTGTATGGATAGCAGGTACTAGAACATGAGTGGCCCCGTTACAAAAGTTACGATAATCAATATATTTCTTCGTATAAAGTCTTAATTTTCACAGTTTACGTTTAGTATGATTGCGTTGTGATTTCCTTTCAGAATCACTGCAGACGAATTTAATTGTAAAAACATTAATATCTTGATAGTGCAAGATTCAGACTGATCTTTATAGAGCAAAGGATTTAGATGCAAAATAAACTGTTTTTAAATATTTACATATTTTTATAGTTAAATCGTTATTGGTTTTTAAACAGTGATTTTGGAACAGCCTGTTTAATCAACGTCCGAGGCCATATGAAAGGGGGGGGGCGGTTTTATTTTTCATCAAGTAAAACAAAATGGGACCAAATAATGGAAAAGGTTTTAAAAGTTTTTCTTTCTGAGAATCCGCGTTGTTTGGCTACTATTTATATTTATTTTATATATTATCAGTAAGTCAATAAAAAATAGGCGAGATAGGTTGGTAGGACACCTTCAGAGACATATCAGAGGCAGAAACAGGAGTTAACAGGAGTAGTGGTAGACCTAGATTAGATTACTATTCGCAAATAGTTAAGGATATGGGCTGTTCTAGTTTTAGGGACATGAGAAGTTTAGCTCGGGGTAGGAAAGAGTGGAGGTACATGTCCAACCAGTCTTAGGACTGACGACCTTATGATGATGATGATATTATCAGTACTACGGATAAATTAAGGGAGAAGTACCTTTAGAAGGAAGAAGAATGAGCCATCTCACACTACTTAATGATATGCATAAACATGAAAGTAGTGACCCCAACTGCTCCGGCAATTATGACCCGGATTACTTAGTGTACGTATTTGTGTAACACGGCGTGGCGATATGCTGTGGAGGAGTTCCGTACGCAATTCGGACAAGGAAGGAATGCACTGTTGGGTATTTCATATGGTGACGGTAACAGAACAATTCGCAAAAGTATGAGTAGTGTGTCGAACACGTTCGTAGGTATGACGTATTTCGATAATGATACGTATGCAGGGAATTCTCCCTTAAAATGCTCCACACAGTATCACCCGAAATCCCCGTTTGCTATGCAATGACTGGAATACTCACACCGGGATAGTCTTGTGTTAGTCGGAAAACGATTTCGTTCATATCGACCGGCTGGCCCTCACCCACTAGTTACGGCGTGTGCGAAGCGAATACATTATATTTTGCTTGATAAATAAATTTATTTTTGTATTTTATGGTAAAACAATTTGGCACAGTGTTCATGAACAGTCAGTATCAGGTTTACAAAATTTAATTTTTAAAATCGGAAATACCACAGAAGAATAATCATCAGAAAAAGAAATTTTTATTTGATTTCTCAAAAACGGTCAATCATAAATTGTCGCATTTGGCGCTAAAATTGCCATTTTGAGACTGTCTGCAGTCCAAAAGAATAAAATCAACAATTCGAACATACCATAGAGGAATAATCGGGAAAAATTATTTGATATTGATAGGGAAGCTCGCGGCGATAGCTAAGCAAGTAACCGGTTGGACATTTCGTTACGTGTTATAGTTATATACTGCTTCGCCCCATTTCGTACTGAGCTTTATTACGTACAATTGACCTGTCTGCTTATCAGCTGCTGCGAGGGTCAGAAGTAGGTACGTGTATTTCGTCACTTGACGGTTGCGATAACGAAGGGCGATAAGATAACGTGACCGCTCGTCAGTCGAATTTTTTCGATAATTGGCAACTCATTAATTAGGGTACCTTTTGTGCAGTTTTGTGGAACACTTTCACGAGATGCACTCTACAGCGCCTCCAGATGTTACCTTTCAAATATTCCGAGATACTGATCAGATCCAGTGTATATGTAAATGTACATGTTGAAAAAAAAAAAACTTTTGGTTGTTTCATTCCCACCAGCCAGTAATGCTGGTGGGCGGGCAGTTCCTCCGGACTACGCCGGAAGGTAGGGCGGAAGGTCCTCTTCAGCCTGCTTTCAGGAATCGTGGGAACGGGTGGGTGGTGGTTCAGGTGAGAATGTTGAGACGAACGAAATGAAGACAGAAGAGAATGAAAAATTATCTGTGGAATATTACTGCCCCAGCATTTGCTTAAGTGAACCTAGGAAACCACAGAAAAACTTGGACCAAGGCAGACGGACCCGGAATCGAACCGGCGTCCTCCCGAATGCTAAGCAATGGTCTAAACCTCTAGGCCATNGGTTATTGTTGCAGTGTAAAAATTTTCTTGTAAACATCGCAGATCGTTTACTTATGAATCAAAAGTTTGTAAATTGTAAAGAAGCATAACATTACTTAAACTGGACTTTTTCGCTAGCTCATAGTTGATAAAACATTGAAGTTTAAAAGTGAAACTTGTATCGGTAGTACTAGAAGATGAGTGACCCCGTTACAAAAGTTATTGGTAGAGGAAGTTACGATATAAAGGTATACAATCTTTATTTTCACAGTTTATGTTTAGTATGATTGCTTTGTGAAGTCTCTTCAGAATCACTGCAGGCAAATTTCATTGTAAAAATATTAATATCTTAATAGTGCAAGATTCAGACTGATCTTTATACGGCAAAGGATTTAGTTACAAAATGAATGATTTTTAAATATTTACATATTTTTATAATTGGAACGTTATTGATTTTTAAACAGTTATTTTGGAACAGCCTGCATGATCAACGTCCAAAGGCGTGTGAAAGGGGAGGAAATCACTCTACATTTTTTTCTTGATATTTTCAAAATAAACTTATTTTTGAATTGTGTAGTAATAGCAGTAACTTTGTCAATCCATTCTTCCCCTATTCAGAACTTTCGATTGACACGCTTCTTCTTCTAAACGACTTTACCGATATAGAATGTTCGTGCACTGCTAGGAGCTTGTTTGTAAAATATAATTTTTAAAATGGGACATACAACGGAGGAATAACCACGAAAAGAAAAAAGTTTATCCGATTTCTCAAGAACGGTCAATCACAAATTTTCGAATTTGGCGCTAAAATGACCATCTTGAGTCTGTCTACGGTCCAAAAGAACAAAATTACAATTCCGACAAAGTATCCAGGAGTAATACTGAAAAATTATTTGAAATTGGGAGGGAGCTCGCGGCGTTAGCTAAGCGAGTAAGCGGTTGGACATTTCGTTTACGTGTTGTTGTCGATACTGCTGCGCTCCATTACATCTTGCAGCATACTGCGAAGATTATCGACCAGTCGTACCAACCGCCATTACGTGCAATTGACTTATTTGCGTATCAGCTGCTGCGAAGGTCACAAGTAGGTACGTCTATTGCGACAACGAAGGGCGATAAGATAACGATGCCCTTGGTTACGTCAAAAAAATTATACTGTTACTATATATTGATTGCCATACCTGAATAAAAGTGGTGAGTTTCACAGGAGTAACTTTACCCATTGTTATACTAACAGGTTTCGACATACGTGTCATGACTAATAGCATTGACTTTTTAAACGACTTATCTAAATCTATCCATTCGTTAAAGTACAAAGCATCTTTAACGCTTTCTGCCTGCAATTATACAAAAAATAGCCATCACAAACTGTATACTTACAGTGATTGTAAGATTTGTCTTACCTCCTGGGTCAAACGATCTCCGAAATAGCAAAACAAGAAGGTTTGCCCTAGACATATGACAAACATCGAGAAATATGAAATAAACTTTGAATCGCTTTTAGGAGTCTGAAAAATTGAAAAAATTCAGTGACTGACACGTTGTACAGTTTCTTAAATTGTTTACGATGGGATAAATCAAAAATTGTGATGAAACATGTTGATATTATTTTTGATTAAAATCTATCTATGTGAACATTGAAGTATTCAACAGGACCGTATTCAGTGGTGTATTTATAATAAACTCATGGGGACCCCTCGACAAAAATGTTCAGTCTCTCTCCAGTCTCTCAGAGTCTTTCAGCGTTTCTGAAAGCGTCTCTCACAGTCTTTCACAATCTCTCAGTTATTGCCTAGGCGTTTTTGTGGATCTCTCACAGTCTCTGTATGAAGGACAATAAAATTGTTAATTCAGAGGTTAGAGTCTTTCACAGAGAGACTGAATGAATAGAACTGAAAAATTGAGAGACTCCAGTCCTTCATAGAAGTGATTTCTTGCCATTAAACGTCTTACTGTACCACAAAATAATAGTAATATTATACCTACATGAATAAAAGCAAATGATTCATGATACTTACGTACATTGATAACCATTGCAAGTGATCCAGTAATTGTAGCACAAGAACAGAATGCTTCAAGAAGAAGTACGGAACTATACGTCTTTTCTACCAGATCACAGTAACTACAAACAAGGTTTAGTTTTATTAACTAAATAATAGTTAAATTGTTAATAATAATAATATTCATTAATCGTATGTTGCGTAATAGTAATGTGTATGAATCAAATGCTGCACTGCTGAAATGTAAGTAAACCTGAGTATTTCTTGCAAATAGATAACACATTTTCTCAATTCTTCTTTCATTAAGTTATTATATTCTCGTCTTCTGAAGGTACTGTTCACTCTTGTAAGTTTCTGAACTGTTCTTTTATGCATGGTTTTCAAAAAATTGTTCAAAATCATAAAATGAATAGTTCCCAAAGTAGTTAAACTGTAAAACAGCGCCATTACCCCTATAAATTAAATTATCAGAGAGTGATTTATCTGAGACAGTTCTATTTAAAATGAATAACAATTATAGCCAAAACACCTTCTTTTGTTTACTATTTTTCTATTATGTTCTATTCTATTTTCTAAACACTGAATTTCAATTTGTATTTGAATAGTTTTTTAACCTCTATTCAAGCAAACCATTAGTCAAATGCAAGGATAACACACATAACACTAATACTCGAAAGTTTCACAAATTTTTTATTAATGTAATTTATTTTGTAAAACAAGGATCTTATCGAAAAAATATTGGGTTATTAATTGAATTTGCAATATTTTGATTATCAGCGTACCTTTCACTTTAATACTACAATACAATTTATGTGTCACGTATTTTCAAATATTATTGTGCAGAAATTGTGTATTATTATTGTTTATTAATTGGGCAAGTACTTATTGATGTATATCACAGTATTATGTAGTTACTTACCAATCGTGCAATTACCTAAAATTAAATAGATACATGTAAAGAATATTCCAGTCAAAAGGTATGTTGTTTTCATTTTTGTATAATTCACTGGAAACCACATGGACAATGGAAACGGATATTTCTTTATCATTGCTTCGTTGTATTCCATTCTAAATGTTCCTAAACTAAAGGCAAACACCCATCCGATAAGACCACAGAAGATAATGGCTACTAAACACCACAGCAATATACTAATAATCTTCCTTTTCAAATTCAATTCATTTGAAATGGTTTCTAATAATTTTCCGTCAACTTCACCAACTAACAGTTGCTTCTCTCTTACACGAATCATTGACTGGATGAGGCTGTTCTTTGAATTGTACCATTGTAGTATCATACTAGCGCTTATAAGTATAATCGACATGGTACATAAATGGAAAGCCAAAGTCGGAATTAGATCTTGTTTTTCCTGATGTAAAATTTCAAGTACTCCAAACAAAGGAGTTGTCGTAAACGCATAAACAAGAAACACTGTTCTTGCCCAATTCATAATACCATGATCTTTTCGAATAACTGCACCACTCATATTAAGAATAGTCAGCCCTTCTTCTAAATGTTTCGAAATTTCGGGTTCAATTTTAGTTTCCATTTTGGTTTTACGTTGACAACTGTAGATGCATACAGAATTGAGATGTCATTATATACCTAAACTTATAAGATATCGCAAGTTGAAACTACTACTTATAAGATAAATAATAGAGCATGCAGAAATGCAATTACACAAGACAAATATTGTTTAGGAAAACATACAAGTACTAGGTTTCAACTGTATTTTAATACCGCCTCCATGTGGTTGTTTTCAGTATTATAGTTATTTTTATTCTACATATGCAATCGAATCTTATATAATTTAATGTACTTTTAACTTTCTTTTTTATTGGTAATGATTGTTGGCGTTATGAGTGCTTTACAATTTAATATGGTGTGTATCAAGTTCACTCGCCCAGTTATTACTTTTCAAACTAATAGGAACCTTAACTTGGTAAAGCTGCTCACCAAGAGACGAAATCTTTCTGGGCTCATAGCTCTGATTTCTTTTAATAAAAGTACCACCTTTTAGGATGGTTTATATTTACTAGTATTAGTCCACAATTAGATCCCCGTGAATTAAAAATTTGGTACTTATACCAGAATGAATGAAAACTTACCTTTAAATTAACACTTGTAGGAAAGACAAACAGATATATAGATAGATGCATAACTAATAGAGTAAAGACGACTTAGATAAAGCCGTAATTGATGGTAGAAACCTACCAATTATTATTTTTTTAAAAAGAAAAATATAACTGTTTACAGAGTACTGAGATCTAATTTTTCCTGTTTTTTCCAAGTATGTTTTAAGGTTTTTCCCAAAATCAGCCCCAAAACGTATAATTACAATATTAAAATTAAAAACGAAATGTGTGCTGGGACACATAGTAGAAGTGAAACTTCAATGGACAAGTGAAAAAACGAATCACAACAAAAAATTTACTTCAAGTTTTACGGGCACATTGTTAATGTACATGATTAAGGGTACCCTGCTGGTTTTGATTTCTTTGCAAGCTTCAAAATAAGCATAAGGCATAACACGTCGTATTTTTTTATTGCATTGCCTTAGAAGTTTGATATGTGACAACTCTAAGGGATTGTAACCTGAGCATTTGATTGATTTCAGCTTGATACCTCAACGCGTTTCTGAAAAAATTGGTATTGACGGGCAACGAAGTAATCTTATAAGGGTTCCTTTTTCTTTTTGAGATACGGAACCCTTAAAGATATTTGGATACTGGATATTTTTATTCTTTAGCATTTATCCTTATTAGAAGTTGAAGATGTTATAGGCCAACGGGCATTATATCAAATTGAAATAGATTTTTTTTACTTTATATGTTTTTTATATGTTTATTCTGATTTTTATTCATTATTTTGGTAGCTGGGAGCAAAAACCGAGCTTGAGAATAAGTTTCTAATGTACATTGTTTTAATTTTAAATTAGAATGCACAATATTTACGAATCTAGTAGCATTAGGTGTCAATTCGTCAATTGTATAAGTTTTACGCTTTGCACGCCGGTGCCACCAATATAATTATAATTGTTTAACAACAGCTGCTACATCTATTTGATTTTTATCAACGCGCTTTTGTTGCCTCTGTCTTATGTATTAGTTGACTACTGCACAAAATTTGTATAAACAATAATTAAACCTTAACTTTTTCATTCCTGTTTTATATTCTGAGTCATGCTTCGATTGTACAGACTTCCCCAAACAAAAGCATGAATAAGATGTGGGAAAGGATTCAGCATTCATTTTAAATACACAAAAACACAAAACAAGGATGTTTCCTCTAGTAATTTATTTATTTATAATGGTTTACAATTATTTCGACTTTGTGGGTCATTCCTAATTATGAATTCGTACATCGTTGTTTTTTTGCTTAAACTAAGGGATAGGAATTACAAATAATGAGAGGTTAGAATATTAATATATGTAATAGTTAAAGATTTGTTAATGAGTGCTTAATCAGGTTGAATATGTATTCTCTAGTGTCCATCAAAGGTATACTTCGTTTACTTTCTGTAGCGATGTGACCTTCAGTTTGAACGGCGCAAAGTAGAAAAGAACAACACTAGGCCAGAAAAGGAAGGAGACAACTCTCGGCCAAACTCTTAACCGGTGAGGAGCGTATAATCCGTACAGTACTGCACGGAAAAATTGAGCATTTTATTCACTACAATTGCATTGTTCAAATGTGCTGTTATTGGTACCAATTACTACTGAAAATATCAACGAGATTTTTATTTATATTTGAAGACATATTAAAGGCTTCAACGCTTGTTTTCGACTCGCACTACTGTTCATGATAGAACAAAACTTTTGGCAGGTACTGTATGAAAAAGTATGTTTAATGAACGAGAGTCGAGAGTATATAATGAGCTTTTTTCTCCCTACCTACGATTTTGCCAGCGCGCATCCAAGATATTGGAAGGAGCACATCGCTAGAGAAAGTAAATGAAGTACAGTAATCACATTTACAGAACCTTTTTATGTTTCTAGACAACATTATCAATAGGGACTCTTGGAGGATGTTACATTACAGTAGAATAGAACAATGAGGTACGAAATTGGAAATTCGGTCTTGACTTTTTTTAAGGTTGTTTAATTTTTGTAATAAATGAGGAAAAAGCCACAAGGTCAAGCGCCTATTGTTGCAGGTGATTCCTCTATTTTTCGAATTACAATACTTTATATTAAATAGGTTTCAACATCTACGTTATATGCCTGATGTTATCTTAACGAAATCCAATAAATGAATTGCATTAATTAATAGAACGGATTATTAAAACTGTTCAATTATATTTGTACTTTTCATCACTATATATTTTTGTTTCATCAATTTCTAATTATAATTAGAGATTATTTTCAAATTTTTATTTTATCTAGGTGTTCACGTTGCTATTCAAATTGCATTTAAGAAAAGCGCGACGTACAATTTAAATTGATAAGCAGGATTTCTGTAGAACCTCACATTAGAATATGTCAGTAAGTAATAAGCAACTATTAAAACAATGCAATAAAAGATATTATCTGTGTATGACTCATGTTTGTTCCATATTAGCCCTTAACTGCACCGTCGCTGTTTTGAAGGAGCGCCATGAAGGAATATGCTGCCCTTGCAATCTGCGACAAAATATATATAAGCGTGAAGTAAAATACATATACCAAATAAGGTGCTCCAAAACCAATGTAAAAAATTTTAGATGCTTTTAAGATCCATAAAGTACAAAACCTTTCAAATTGTATTCATTAATAACAGTAAAATATTCTTACTATTTAAAGTAATTTCACATACTTATACAAGGACTGTTCCAGTTGTGTTTGACCCAATCAACAATATTATTAATATCATAAGAAACACTTTGACATTTAGTAATGGTAATACTAAATATTAACGTGAAAATTTATTTAATTTTTATCCATTGTAAATAACCTCAAGTTAATGAAGAAAAATTTATGAAAGCCGAAGGTGCAGAGTTTGATTTGATTCGCGGCGAGGGTGTGACCACAGCAACAATTTTATCCTCATTTATTTGGGGTAATTTATAATGGATAAAAATTAAATGAATTTTCACATTAATAAGTAACAGAAGTATATTCTTCCACCTGTTAAGAAACGTAACGTAAAGTCCAGAAATTCTGCTTTTTTAGTCGCTGGGACAACCATCAAAACAGGGCTCGCATTTCGATGTCTTTATAACGACTGGTTATAAAGAACAACCGCTTATATTCATATGGCACATACATTGATTGGCTACCTTATTGCTTATTGTTATAGTCTACAGTGCATAAAACATCTTCTCAAGATCCCGGAGCGCTTACATGTGAATAAAAAGTGCTATTAGTTTGTAAACAGTAAAGCCGTATAACCCCGATTAATCTGGATCTTTCTGCAATCTGATAAATAATTAATAAGGCATTGAAGTTTAAAGGTGAACATTAAATCAGTAGTAAAATTTGGAACATGAGCGGTATCACAAAATAAATTATTTTTAAATATATACATATTTTTACACAATACTGATTTTTAAACAATAATTTTGGAACAGCCTTTATACTCAATTTCCAAAGGCGTGTGAGGGATAGGGCATTCTTTGTTTTTCATTAAGTAAAACAAAATGAGACTAAATTATGGAAAAAGTTTTAAAGCTGTTTCTGTGAAGATGAGCGTCGTTTGATTTATTATGTGTACATGTTGAAAAAAAAATGGATAATTTAACTACACTTTGCCCCTCCTTCTTGCGTACGCCCTTGGTTATGTCGAAAAAATTATAATGTTACTATGTAATCACTGCGATTACCTGGATAAAAGTGGTGAGTTTTACAGGAGTAATTTTACCAATTGTAATAGTAACAGGTTTCGACATACGTGTCATGACGAGTAGCATTGACTTTTTTAACGATTTATCTAAATCTAACCATTTATTAAAGTACAAAGCTTCTCCAACATTTCCTGCCTGTAAATATACAAAAAATAGCCGTTACATACTGTATACTATACTGATTTGTCTTACCTCCTGGGTCAAACGATCTCCGAAATAGCAAAACAAAAAGGTTTGTCCTAGGCATACGACAAGAATAAAAAAGTATGAAATAAACTTTGAATCGCTTTTAGGAGTCTGAAAAATTGAAAAAAAAACTTTTGTGTTGCATAGTTCCTTAAAGTGTTTACGATGCATAAAATTAAGAAATTATTTTATTTTATTTATATTTTGAAATCTATACATATGATTGCCGAAAAATAAATATTTAAACAGGGCCGTTGAATTGACTCTTTAATGAAATTTTAAGACCCTATCCGACTAGAAACAAAAACCTAAACTCATTATTTGGATTATGGTATAAGATC
>NW_020439039.1:32731-39068 GCF_000699045.2 Agrilus planipennis | reverse complement strand
TAAGAAAAGCGCGACGTACAATTTAAATTGATAAGCAGGATTTCTGTAGAACCTCACATTAGAATATGTCAGTAAGTAATAAGCAACTATTAAAACAATGCAATAAAAGATATTATCTGTGTATGACTCATGTTTGTTCCATATTAGCCCTTAACTGCACCGTCGCTGTTTTGAAGGAGCGCCATGAAGGAATATGCTGCCCTTGCAATCTGCGACAAAATATATATAAGCGTGAAGTAAAATACATATACCAAATAAGGTGCTCCAAAACCAATGTAAAAAATTTTAGATGCTTTTAAGATCCATAAAGTACAAAACCTTTCAAATTGTATTCATTAATAACAGTAAAATATTCTTACTATTTAAAGTAATTTCACATACTTATACAAGGACTGTTCCAGTTGTGTTTGACCCAATCAACAATATTATTAATATCATAAGAAACACTTTGACATTTAGTAATGGTAATACTAAATATTAACGTGAAAATTTATTTAATTTTTATCCATTGTAAATAACCTCAAGTTAATGAAGAAAAATTTATGAAAGCCGAAGGTGCAGAGTTTGATTTGATTCGCGGCGAGGGTGTGACCACAGCAACAATTTTATCCTCATTTATTTGGGGTAATTTATAATGGATAAAAATTAAATGAATTTTCACATTAATAAGTAACAGAAGTATATTCTTCCACCTGTTAAGAAACGTAACGTAAAGTCCAGAAATTCTGCTTTTTTAGTCGCTGGGACAACCATCAAAACAGGGCTCGCATTTCGATGTCTTTATAACGACTGGTTATAAAGAACAACCGCTTATATTCATATGGCACATACATTGATTGGCTACCTTATTGCTTATTGTTATAGTCTACAGTGCATAAAACATCTTCTCAAGATCCCGGAGCGCTTACATGTGAATAAAAAGTGCTATTAGTTTGTAAACAGTAAAGCCGTATAACCCCGATTAATCTGGATCTTTCTGCAATCTGATAAATAATTAATAAGGCATTGAAGTTTAAAGGTGAACATTAAATCAGTAGTAAAATTTGGAACATGAGCGGTATCACAAAATAAATTATTTTTAAATATATACATATTTTTACACAATACTGATTTTTAAACAATAATTTTGGAACAGCCTTTATACTCAATTTCCAAAGGCGTGTGAGGGATAGGGCATTCTTTGTTTTTCATTAAGTAAAACAAAATGAGACTAAATTATGGAAAAAGTTTTAAAGCTGTTTCTGTGAAGATGAGCGTCGTTTGATTTATTATGTGTACATGTTGAAAAAAAAATGGATAATTTAACTACACTTTGCCCCTCCTTCTTGCGTACGCCCTTGGTTATGTCGAAAAAATTATAATGTTACTATGTAATCACTGCGATTACCTGGATAAAAGTGGTGAGTTTTACAGGAGTAATTTTACCAATTGTAATAGTAACAGGTTTCGACATACGTGTCATGACGAGTAGCATTGACTTTTTTAACGATTTATCTAAATCTAACCATTTATTAAAGTACAAAGCTTCTCCAACATTTCCTGCCTGTAAATATACAAAAAATAGCCGTTACATACTGTATACTATACTGATTTGTCTTACCTCCTGGGTCAAACGATCTCCGAAATAGCAAAACAAAAAGGTTTGTCCTAGGCATACGACAAGAATAAAAAAGTATGAAATAAACTTTGAATCGCTTTTAGGAGTCTGAAAAATTGAAAAAAAAACTTTTGTGTTGCATAGTTCCTTAAAGTGTTTACGATGCATAAAATTAAGAAATTATTTTATTTTATTTATATTTTGAAATCTATACATATGATTGCCGAAAAATAAATATTTAAACAGGGCCGTTGAATTGACTCTTTAATGAAATTTTAAGACCCTATCCGACTAGAAACAAAAACCTAAACTCATTATTTGGATTATGGTATAAGATCTGTGACGGTCGTGTTTCCAACCTTCTTAACTGTAGAACACCAAATCATAAAATTGGTAAAGGCTTTCGCGGCCTAAATGAATAGAAGCGAGATTCACGATACTTACATTGATTACCATTAAAAGTGATCCAGTAACTGTAACACAAGAACAAAATGCTTCGAGAAGAAGTACAGGACTATATGTGTTCTCTATCAAATCACAGTAACTAAAAACGAATTTCCGTTTTATTAACCAAATATTAGTTAAATTATTAATGATAATAATATTCATTAATCGTATGTTTCGTAATAATAATGTGAATGAAACAAATGCTCTACTGCTGAAATGTAAGTTAACCACTAATTGCACCAGACATATCAAGAAGAGTCAACCCTTCTTCTAAATGTTCCGAAATTTCGGGTTCAATTTTAGTTTCCATTTTGGTTTTACGTTGACACCAATACAAATGNATAAGCTGCCCTTGCAATCTGTTATAATAAAACAGCTGTTAAAGCAAATAATAGGCAAATAGTTGATAATTAAGGTGTTCCAAAAGCAATGTAAAAAAGTAACACAAAACAACGTCGACAATTTAAACAACAAACCATAAAAATGAACTTTTGGCTTGCAAAAATGCTTAATAGGTGTCTCTATTGACTAACGCGTAGTGCTTGCCATTTCAAAATGTATTTACTAAATACAATGAAATTCGCTTGTAATGACCTCGCATAAAATGGTAATTCATTTTGAGAAATCGCAATTATACTAGTTAAAACTTTTCACATATTAGGAGGTAATATTACTCCTGCGTAGTTATGTAGACCCTAACAAGTCTTAATCAAATCGGAAGAGAATTTGATTTTGCATCCGACGATGTCAAAATGAGCTTAGGTTCCCATTTGAAAAAAATGAGTTATTGATGTTTGAAACATTTAAAATTTGAACATTACTAGTGTAATGACTTAATGTGATTTGAAACAAATTTTTAGTTGGAAAGCCAAGTGCGTTTCATGCTCTTTTCCATAGCGACAGTCGCATCTTTTTATCGAGTATAATAGTCGATATATTAAAATTTCTGTAAGGTACTACAAACGCCAGAATTTTCTGGAAATTAGTAAATAACTCCAAAAAGATACCGCGCAGTCAAAAATTATGCTTAACAAACTGGACATTAAAATCGATGCTGAAGTCAAAAATGTAATAATATATAGGGTGTTTCATTTAAAATAAGGCAGCTGATGTATACTTCCGGTATATTCGGAAGTCCGTCATCTCCAAAGTGATCTTTCGCCAATGGATCATTTGACCGGGAACATCTCTTATTGGAAAAATTTTCTTCTATTTTCAACGGTAAGACCGCTAAAGAGAAAGGCACGCTTAGCGGTCTACCGTGTATACATATTTTTACAAGCGGAACGTTATTGATTTTGAAACAGTGATTTTGGAACAGCCTGTATAATCAACGTCCAAGGGCGTACGAAAGGGGAGGGGGGCCTTTTTTTTATTTTTCATCAAGTAAAACAAAATGAGATCAAATTATGGAAAAGGCGTTAGCTAAGCAAGTAACCGGTTGGACATTTCGTTACGTGTTGAAGTGCATACTGTTAAGATTACCTAGATTACCAACCGTCATAACGTGCAATTGACCTGTTTGCGTACCAGCTGCTGCGAAGGTCATAAGTAAATACGTGTATTTCGTCACTTGATGGCTGCGATAACGAATAATGTGATCGCTAATATGGCGAATTTCTTACAATTGACAGCTCATTAATTAGAGTACTTTTTGTGCAGGTTTTACAGCTCCTACACTGGGGCACTATCACGAGATACAATCTACAGTACCTCCAGATGTTACCTTTTAAATATTCAGAAATACCGATTTGTAGTGTATATGTTGAAAAAAGTACAAAATGTAAAATTCAACTGCGTTTTTGAACTTTGCCCCCCTTATTGCAATCTTGCGGATGCCTTTGGTTACGTCAAAAAAATTATACTGTTACTATGTAATGACTGTGATTACCTGAATAAAAGTGGTGAGTTTAACAGGAGTAACTTTACCCATTGTAATAGTAACAGGTTTCGACATACGTGTCATGACTATTAGCATTGACTTTTTTAACGACTTATCTAAATCCAGCCATTTGTTAAAGTACAAGGCATCTGCAACACTTCCTGCCTGTAAATATACAAAAAATAGCCATTACATTCTATATACTATACTGATTATAAAATTTGTCTTACCTCCTGAGTCAAACGATCTCCGAAATAGCAAAACAAAAAGGTTTGCCCTAGACATGCGGCAAAAATCGGAAAATATGAAATAAATTTCGAATCACTTTTGGGAGTCTGAAAAATTGAAAAAATTCAGTAACTTACACGTTGCATAGTTTCTTAAATTGTTTACGATGAGATAAATCATAAATTGTAATGAAATATGTTGATATTACTTTTTGACTGAAATCTATACATGTGAACATTGAAACATTCAATAGTACCGTATTCACTATTCAGTGACGTATTTATCATGAAGCCTGAGGTCTAAAAACGTAAAGATTTCATACATAAATTTTAATACAAGCGGCCCACGGACCATACGTTACTCATCCCTGGCATGGTTTATTGCCATACCCAAATGGGCCTGCGGCTAATGCTAAGTATTTTTATTATACGTTTGTTGTGAACTAGAATTTCCAGATGTTGGTTTCCAGTATTGGTAGATGTTATAAACATTATTAGTTTATTACAGTGATGCTAAGAAAAATGTATATATATATATACATATACACAAAATGGGTTTCGTAATGATTTTCGTTTCCTTTCCCTTTTTTTGCTATGTACAGGGCCGATCCTGGCGACGAGCGAAAATTGGGGGAAATCCCCCCCCCGTCGTCGTCAAATATGGGACATGAGACCGCACAGAGCGCGCGCCTACCCAGGATCGGCCCTGTCTATATAATTATATATACGCCTTCCGGTAAAAAAAAAATTAGCACAACACCACTGGTGTTAAGTACCTTTTCACGCGCAGTCAGAAACGGTTATCAGAAATCAGTTACCCGGTTGTTGCCGGCTTTTTACACCATTCCGGTTTTACAATCCTTCCGATGAATTCATTTAATTACAATTGGTTATTAGCGCGAATATTTTATTATATTGCGGCTTTTGTATCGTCGGCGCTGTCGTCAAAAGAAAATTATAGGTTTTGCATCAAATGCATTTTTTCCGTATCTTTTAGTTCTGCACAGGTTGCTTCATTTCTATCGTTATGTATGTCAGAGATCGTAAGAATCTTTTTTTAGTATGTGTTTTAAGCTAAAATATTGTTTTTATAGCAGCCTAATACGCGGGGTTGGATATCGGTCCAGCTAACAAATGCAGCCGCAATCACAAGGTAATTATTTATCTTCGTAGACTTGTGCGTAATTACTGAATAAGCAATGAAAGCTGCGAAAATATTAACAAAATACGAAATTGATGTAAAAACAATATTGTAGTTTTCATGACTTGATTTGTCAGAGATTTGTCAGACGGGAATGAGTTTTCGTAATTGTTATTTTTCTTGCAGTTAAACATCTTACTGTATCAGAAAATAATAATAATAACATGCCTAAATGAATAAAAACAAATGATTCATGATACTTACATTGATTATCAATGCAAGTGATCCGGTAATTAGAGAACAAGAACAGATTGCTTCAAGAAGAAGTACGAAACTATACGCCTTTTCTATCAGATCACAGTAACTAAAAACGAGGTGTAGTATTATTAAAATATTAGTTAAATTATTAATGAGAATAATATTCATTAATCGTATGTTACGTAATAATAATGTGTATGAATCAAATGCTGCACTGCTGAAATGTAAGTTAACCTGAGTATTTCTTGCAAATAGATAACACATTTTCTCAATTCTTCTTTCATTGTGTTATTATATTCTTGCCTTCTGAAGGTACTGTTCACTCTTGTAAGTTTCCGAGCTGTTCTTTTGTGCATGGTTTTTAGAAAATTGTTCAAAATCATAAAATGAATAGTTCCAAAAGTAGTTAAACTGTAAAACAGCGCCATTACCCCTACAAATTAAATTATCAAAGATGTACTTTATCTGAGACAGTTCTATTTAAAATAGATAATAATTATATTCAAAACACCTCCTTCTGTTTTCTATTTTCAATGGCTTTTCTAAACACTGAATTTAAATTTGTATTTGGATAGTTTTTCAACCTCTACATACACAGACCATTATTCAAATGCAAGAGTAATAAACCGAACACTAATACTCAAATTTTTCACAAATGAAACTAAATTTAATTATTGTAATTTATTTGGAAAAAGAAGGATGATACATTTATTATCGAAAAAATATTGGATTATAAATTAAATTTGCAATATTTCAATTATCAGCATACCTTTTATTTTAACACT
>NW_020439039.1:22449-27638 GCF_000699045.2 Agrilus planipennis | reverse complement strand
TCAAATGCTCTACTGCTGAAATGTAAGTAAACCTGAGTATTTCTTGCAAATAGATAACACATTTTCTCAATTCTTCTTTCATTATGTTATTATATTCTCGTCTTCTGAAGGTACTGTTCACTCTTGTAAGTTTCTGAGCTGTTCTTTTATGCATGGTTTTCAAGAAATTGTTCAAAATCATGAAATGCATAGTTCCAAAAGTAGTTAAACTGTAAAACAGCGACATTAAGTTTTTAGAGATGCAGTTTATCTGAGACGGTTTTATTTAAAATAAAAAATCATTATGTGCAAAATAGCTCCTTCTATTTTCTATTTTTCTATTCTGTTCAATTCTATTTTATAAAGACTGAATTCAGTTTGTATTTGGATAATTTTTTAACCTCTAGTCACGCTGACCAATAAACAAATGGAAGGGTAACACACAACACTAATACTCAAAAGTTTCACAAATGAGACTAAATTTTAGTAATGTAATTTGTTTTGTAAAATAAGGATGACACTCGAATAATTATTGGAATATTAATTGAATTTGTAAAACCTTGATTCCCAGCCTTTTATTTTAATACTACAATATGAATTACTTCGGGTATTTACACATATTATTGTGCATAAGTTGCGTAATATTCACACGATGTTGTAAATTTACAAATCTGGTAGGTACTTGTTGGTGCATACCATAATATTTTGTAGTTACTTACCAATTAGGCAATTACCTACAACTATATAAACACATGTAGCAAATGCTCCAGTCAGAAGGTATGTTGTTCTCGTTTTTGAATAATTCACCGGAAACCACATTGGCAGCGGTAATGGATATTTTTTTACCATTGCTTCGTTATATTCCATTCTAAACGTTCCCAAACTAAAGGCAAATACCCATCCTACAAAACCACCGAAGAAAACAATTACTGCGCACCACACAAAAATAATAATAATCTTCCTTTTCGAATTCAATTCATTTGAAATGCTTTCTAATAATTTCCCTCCGACTTTTCCGATTAGGAGTTGTTTTTCTCTAACACGAACCATCGACTGAATGAGAATATCCTTTGACCTGTACCATTGTAGTATCATAATGGCAGTTACAATTGTAAACGGTATGGCACATAAATAGAAAGCCAAAATCGGAACTAGATCTTGTCTTTCCTGATGCAAAATGTCAAGTACTCCAAACAAAGGGGTTGTCGTAAATGCATAAACAAGAAAGACTTTTCTTGGCCAATTCATTATTCCATAATCTTTTCGACTAATTGCACCAGAGATATCAAGAAGAGTCAACCCTTCTTCTAAATGTTCCGAAATTTCGGGTTCAATTTTAGTTTCCATTTTGGTTTTACGTTGACACCAATACAAATGCAAGTGCATACAGAATTGAGATGTCATTNTGAGAATAATATTCATTAATCGTATGTTACGTAATAATAATGTGTATGAATCAAATGCTGCACTGCTGAAATGTAAGTTAACCTGAGTATTTCTTGCAAATAGATAACACATTTTCTCAATTCTTCTTTCATTGTGTTATTATATTCTTGCCTTCTGAAGGTACTGTTCACTCTTGTAAGTTTCCGAGCTGTTCTTTTGTGCATGGTTTTTAGAAAATTGTTCAAAATCATAAAATGAATAGTTCCAAAAGTAGTTAAACTGTAAAACAGCGCCATTACCCCTACAAATTAAATTATCAAAGATGTACTTTATCTGAGACAGTTCTATTTAAAATAGATAATAATTATATTCAAAACACCTCCTTCTGTTTTCTATTTTCAATGGCTTTTCTAAACACTGAATTTAAATTTGTATTTGGATAGTTTTTCAACCTCTACATACACAGACCATTATTCAAATGCAAGAGTAATAAACCGAACACTAATACTCAAATTTTTCACAAATGAAACTAAATTTAATTATTGTAATTTATTTGGAAAAAGAAGGATGATACATTTATTATCGAAAAAATATTGGATTATAAATTAAATTTGCAATATTTCAATTATCAGCATACCTTTTATTTTAACACTACAACACCATTTCTGTGTAACGTGTTTACAAATATGATTGTACAGAAATTGCATATTATTATTATTATTATTTATTAATCTATGAAGTACTTATTGTATACGTATATCACAGTATTTTGTCGTTACTTACCAATCGTGCAATTAGCTAAAACTAAATAGGTACATGCAGCGAATGTCCCAGTCAAAAGGTATGTTGTTTTCGTTTTTGTATAGTTCATTGCAAACCACATGGCCAATGGAAATGGGTATTTCTTTATCATTGCTTCGTTGTATTCCATTTTAAATGTTGTTAAGTTAAAGGCAAATAACCATTCGATAAGACCACAGAAGATAATGGCTAAAACACACCACACGAAAATAATAATAATCTTCCTTTTCAAATTGAATTCATTTAAAATGGTTTCTAATAATTTTCCGTCAGCTTCACCAATTAAGAGTTGATTTTCTCTGACACGAACCATTGACTGGATGAGGCTGTTCTTTGAGTTGTACCATTGTAGTATCATAGTGGCGGTTATAAGTATAACTGGAATGGTACAAACATGGAAAGCTAAAGCCGAAATTAGATCCTGTCCTTCCTGATGTAAAATGTCAATTACTTCAAACAAAGGAGTTGTCGTAAAAGCATAAACAAGAAAGACTGTTTTTGCCCAATTCATTACACCATGATCTTTTCGAATAATTGCACCACTCATATCAAGAAAAGTCAGCCCTCCTTCTAAATGTTTCGAAATTTCGGGATCAATTTTAGTTTCCATTTTGTTTTTATTTTGCCACCAGGAACAAATAGGTTACGGCCCGTTTATGCAGATGAAGACAGAATTGAGATGTCCTTATATAAGTGCATACATGAACTTATAAATAAGATATCTCAAAAAGAAACTACTCGTTACTTAAGTACAATTATACGATAAATAAAAGAACATACTGTAATGTAATTATAGGGGAAAGCAGCTAGGATGCGTTCACAAGGAGCATTCGCACAGTGGAGATGTCTAGGCTATCCAGCACATTGCTGTGTTCGTGCCTGTGTGCGTGATTCCCGCCCGGTACCTTTGTATTTGTCTTTGAACACGCTTTTCTGGTATAAATAATTCTCAAATTGTAAAAGTAATTTATAGAGATGTGCCGACTATGAAGAGGCTCTTTTAAATAAGTACATAACGGACTGCTCAAAAATGCACCACGATTTGACTACTGCTTCGAAAACCTTGAAAATGTTTACATGAAATATAAATCAACAGCTGAGCGAATATACAATTTTGTTGAGTCGAGTGATGAATACGCCTAAGGTTCTAGATGACAAAAAACAAAAACGAATAGGTCAGCTTGTTTCGGCTGAGAGGGGTGAACTTATTAAATTAGGAGGAATCATCTCGGCGAGTGGTAACACAATTCCGCCCCTATTTATTTTTTCCAGGGTTCATTTTAAAAACCACTTTATGGATGGTGCTCCGGAAGGCAGCTTGGAAGTCGCCACAAAGATATATATATATATATTTTTTTGGAGGTGCTCAAACATATCCAGAAAAAAAACATCGTGCTCTAGAGATAACCCTGCCATGAAAGTCACGTCACAATTCAAGCTGTGGACTGTAACCTAACTTAACATACCTGCTCTCCCCTACAGGAGAAATTTTGTGTATGAAAACGTAAAAGTACTAGATTTGTAGGGTTTATTCCTGTTTCGTCGCCTGCCCTTTAAACCTATACATTGGTGTAATTAATAATTCCTGTTTCGTCGCCTCTCTAAATCTGTTTACCTGAATTAGTAATTAATAAAATTAAAATAATTCGAAATGGTCTGTACTCTGTCGAAACTGCCAGACGCGGATCGCGATTTCGATCTTTTTGGATCTCATCAGCGCGTCGCAGGCAGCTCCGACAAAACCCAGACCAACTTTTAACTGCTGTCTTAACACTGCGTTTCAGAAAATACTACAAATGGCGCAGTAAACGTCATCTGTAGCACGATGTTACATTTTAGGAGTACGTATGCTCCAACAAGGTCCACTTGTGTGGATATCTACTTGCTGAAAACGAATCCCGGCGTAGCTAACCTCAACGTGATAGGCACGTTACCATAATCGAATAAAATAATTTTTCGACTAATTGCACCAGACATATCAAGAAGGGTCAACCCTTCTTCTAAATGTTCCGAAATTTCGGGTTCAATTTTAGTTTCCATTTTGGTTTTACGTTGACACCAATACAAATGCAAGTGCATACAGAATTGAGATGTCATTATATACCTAAACTTATGAGATATTGTCATTATATACCTAAACTTATAAGATATCTCGGGATGAAGCTACTACTTATAAGATAAATAATAGAGCATACGGAAATTCAATTATTCAGAACAAATATATTATTTAGGAAATCATACAAGTGCTATGTCCCAACTGTGTTTTAATGTCACCGCCATGTGGTTTTTACATGTTCAATCGAATAAATTAATGTACTTTTAACTTTGTTTTAATTGGTATTGATTGTTGCAATTGTATTGTATGGTGTTATGAGTGCTTTACAATTTAATATGGTGTATCAAATTTGCTCGCCGAATTATTGTCTTTCAAAGTTAGAAGTACCTTAACAACATTATCAATAAGTATTCTTGGAGGATGTTATATTACAATAATATAGAACAATGAGATATGAAATTGGAAATTCAGTTTTGATAACATTTTTAGGGTTTATGAGCTCGTGACTACCGTCATTACACCATTGTTTTGAAATAAATGAAGAAAAATCCACGGGGACTATATTTTAAACAGGTGTCAACATCTACATTATCTGTCTGATGTTATCTTAATGAAATCCAAAAAAGGAATTGCATTAAAAAGTAGATCGTGTTATTTAAACTGTTCAATGATATCTGTATTTTTTATTTTAATTTCATCACTATATATTTTTCTTTCATCAATTTCTATTTATTATTAGAGATTATTTTAAAATTTTTATTTATCTATGTGTTTATGTTGCTATTGATATTGCATATAAGAAAAGCGCGACGTACAATTTAAATTGATAAGCAGGATTTCTGTAGAACCTCACATTAGAATATGTCAGTAAGTAATAAGCAACTATTAAAACAATGCAATAAAAGATATTATCTGTGTATGACTCATGTTTGTTCCATATTAGCCCTTAACTGCACCGTCGCTGTTT
>NW_020439039.1:8079-16722 GCF_000699045.2 Agrilus planipennis | reverse complement strand
ACCCTTTCTGTAGTACAACAGTAAGATATGTCGAAAGTGCTGCTTATCGCTTTCCATATTTAAAAGGGAACCAACCAAAAACTACTGCGTAGAATTAATTGGAATTTTTCACACACAGGCCTTGCTATATGAGCTCTCAAAGCATATAAAAATTATACGGCTTAAATGTGAAGTTGGGTGCAAAAGAATACAATTAAATCCTGTCGGGAAAAAACGAAATGACTTTCCGAACAACCCTATAGAATGCACAATATTTACGAGTGTAGTCGCATCAAATGTCTGTTCGTCAATTGTAATTATTACGCTTTGCACGCCGGTGCCACTATTATAATTGTTTAACAACAGCTCCTACATCTGTTTGATTTTTATTAACGCGTTTTTGTTTCCTCTGTCCTATGTATTAGTTGATTACTGTACAAAATTTGTGTAAACAATTATTAAACCTTAATTTTTTTCGTACCTGTTTTATATTCTGAGCCTTGCTCCTATTGTACAAACTTCTCCAAACAAAAGCATACATAAAATGTGGGAAACGATTCAGCATTCCTTTTAAATAAACGAAAACACAAAACAAGGATGTTTCCCCTAGTAATTTATTTATTTATGATAGTTTACAATTATTTCGGTCATTTCTAATTATAAATTCGTACATTGTTGTTTTTTTACTTAAACTAAGGGAGGTTACAATTTTAATATATGCAATAGTTAGGAATTTGTTAATGAATCCCTAATCGAGTTGTATATATATCCTCTTGTGTCCATCAAAGGTAGTAATCACATTTACAGAACTTTTTTGTGTTTATAGACAACATTATCAATAAGGACTCTTGGAGGATGTTATATTACAATATTATCGAACAATGAGGTACGAAATTAGAAAGTCGGTCTTGACAAATTTCTTTTAGGATTTGAGCTCGTGACTACTGCTAATACGCTAATTTTTTGTAATAAATGTGGAACAACTCACAGGGCCAAGTGCCTGTTGTTGCAGGTGATTCGTCTATTTATCAAAATACAATCGTGTATTTTAAATAGGTGTCAACATCTACATTATATATCTAATGTTATCTTAACAAAATCCAATAAATGAATTGCATTAATAAATAGTACGTATTTATTAAAACTGTTCAATTATATTTGCACTTTTCATTTTAATTTCATCACTATGTATTTTTGTATCATTAATTTCTAATTACTAGGTGTTCATGTTGCTATTGATATTGCATATAAGAAAAGCGCAACGTACAATTTAAATTGATAAGCAGGATTTCTATAGAAACANCGTGATAGGCACGTTACCATAATCGAATAAAATAATTTTTCGACTAATTGCACCAGACATATCAAGAAGGGTCAACCCTTCTTCTAAATGTTCCGAAATTTCGGGTTCAATTTTAGTTTCCATTTTGGTTTTACGTTGACACCAATACAAATGCAAGTGCATACAGAATTGAGATGTCATTATATACCTAAACTTATGAGATATTGTCATTATATACCTAAACTTATAAGATATCTCGGGATGAAGCTACTACTTATAAGATAAATAATAGAGCATACGGAAATTCAATTATTCAGAACAAATATATTATTTAGGAAATCATACAAGTGCTATGTCCCAACTGTGTTTTAATGTCACCGCCATGTGGTTTTTACATGTTCAATCGAATAAATTAATGTACTTTTAACTTTGTTTTAATTGGTATTGATTGTTGCAATTGTATTGTATGGTGTTATGAGTGCTTTACAATTTAATATGGTGTATCAAATTTGCTCGCCGAATTATTGTCTTTCAAAGTTAGAAGTACCTTAACAACATTATCAATAAGTATTCTTGGAGGATGTTATATTACAATAATATAGAACAATGAGATATGAAATTGGAAATTCAGTTTTGATAACATTTTTAGGGTTTATGAGCTCGTGACTACCGTCATTACGCCATTGTTTTGAAATAAATGAAGAAAAATCCACGGGGACTATATTTTAAACAGGTGTCAACATCTACATTATCTGTCTGATGTTATCTTAATGAAATCCAAAAAAGGAATTGCATTAAAAAGTAGATCGTGTTATTTAAACTGTTCAATGATATCTGTATTTTTNAAACTAAGGGAGGTTACAATTTTAATATATGCAATAGTTAGGAATTTGTTAATGAATCCCTAATCGAGTTGTATATATATCCTCTTGTGTCCATCAAAGGTAGTAATCACATTTACAGAACTTTTTTGTGTTTATAGACAACATTATCAATAAGGACTCTTGGAGGATGTTATATTACAATATTATCGAACAATGAGGTACGAAATTAGAAAGTCGGTCTTGACAAATTTCTTTTAGGATTTGAGCTCGTGACTACTGCTAATACGCTAATTTTTTGTAATAAATGTGGAACAACTCACAGGGCCAAGTGCCTGTTGTTGCAGGTGATTCGTCTATTTATCAAAATACAATCGTGTATTTTAAATAGGTGTCAACATCTACATTATATATCTAATGTTATCTTAACAAAATCCAATAAATGAATTGCATTAATAAATAGTACGTATTTATTAAAACTGTTCAATTATATTTGCACTTTTCATTTTAATTTCATCACTATGTATTTTTGTATCATTAATTTCTAATTACTAGGTGTTCATGTTGCTATTGATATTGCATATAAGAAAAGCGCAACGTACAATTTAAATTGATAAGCAGGATTTCTATAGAAACAGTCATTATAATATGTCAATAGGTAATAAGCAATTATTAAAGCAATGCAATAAAAGATATTATCTATGTATTACTCGTGTTTGTTCCATATTAGCCTTTAACTGCGCCGTTGCCGTTTTGAAGGAGCGCCATGAAAGAATAAGCTGCCCTTGCAATCTGCGATAAAATATATATAAGGTAATTATGCAGGGCAAATATTATTTAAGAAAACATACGAGTACTAGGTCTCAACGGTATTTTAATATCGCCTCCATGTGGTTGATTCACATATGCAATCGAATCTTATATAATTTAATGTGCTTTTAACTTTTTTTTATTGGTATTGATTGTTGCAATTGTGTTGTATGGTATGAGTGCTTTAAAATTTAATATGGTGTAAGAAGTTATCTCGCCGTGTTTACTTTTCAAACTAATAGAAACCTTAACTTGATAAAGCTTCCCACCAACAGACGAAATCTTTCTGGGTTCATAGCTCTTACCAATTGTAATAGTAACAGGTTTCGACATACCTCAATTTCCAAAGGCGTGTGAGGGATAGGGCATTCTTTGTTTTTCATTAAGTAAAACAAAATGAGACTAAATTATGGAAAAAGTTTTAAAGCTGTTTCTGTGAAGATGAGCGTCGTTTGATTTATTATGTGTACATGTTGAAAAAAAAATGGATAATTTAACTACACTTTGCCCCTCCTTCTTGCGTACGCCCTTGGTTATGTCGAAAAAATTATAATGTTACTATGTAATCACTGCGATTACCTGGATAAAAGTGGTGAGTTTTACAGGAGTAATTTTACCAATTGTAATAGTAACAGGTTTCGACATACGTGTCATGACGAGTAGCATTGACTTTTTTAACGATTTATCTAAATCTAACCATTTATTAAAGTACAAAGCTTCTCCAACANAGCTGCTCCATATAGGGCCGTAAGTCCAGAAATTCTGATTTTTTAGCTGCTCCATATAGGGCCGTAAGTCCAGAAATTCTGATTTTTTAGCTGCTCCATATAGGGCCGTAAGTCCAGAAATTCTGATTTTTTAGCTGCTCCATATAGGGCCGTAAGTCCAGAAATTCTGATTTTTTAGCTGCTCCATATAGGGCCGTAAGTCCAGAAATTCTGATTTTTTTTAACTGCTGGACAGTCATCAAAACAGGGCTCGTATTTCGATTTATTTATGACGGCTCTCGTTATTGGCAACAGCCGCTTATAATAATATGTCGCATATATTAATTGGCTATCTTATTGGTTATTGTTATAGTGCAAAAAACATCTTCTCAAGATCCCGGAGCGCTTATTTGTGAATAAAAAGTGCTATTAGTTTGTAAACAGTAAAGCGCTATAACCCCGACTAATCTGGATCTTTCTGCAATCTGATAATTGATAAGGCATTGAAGTTTAAAGGTGAAAATTAAATCAGTAGTAAAATTTGGAACATGAACGGTATCACAAAATAAATTATTTTTAAACATATATACATATTTTTACAAGTGAAACATTATTGACTTTTAAACAGTAATTTTGGAACAGCTTATATAATCAACGTCCAAGGGCGAGTGAGAGAGGAGGGCTTTCTTTTTTTTTTCATTAAGTAAAACAAAATGAGACCAAATTATGCATGGAAGAAGTTTTAAAACGGTTTCTGTGAAGATGAGCATGGTTTGACTCTTATTTAGATTTATTATGTGTACATGTTGAAAAAAAATACAAAATGTAAAATTTAACTACATTTGTGAACTTTGTCCCCTCCCTTCTTGCATGCTCCCTTGGTTACGTAAAAAAATATAAAGTTATAATTATACTATATAATGACTGCGATAACCTGGATAAAAGTGGTGAGTTTTACAGGAGTAATTTTGCCAATTGTAATAGTAACAGGTTTCGACATACGTGTCATGACGAGTAGCATTGACTTTTTAAACGATTTATCTAAATCTAACCATTTGTTAAAGTACAAAGCTTCTCCAACGTTTCCTGCCTGTAAATGTACAAAAATAACAACCATTATTTACTGTACACTATACTAATTGCAAGATTTGTCTTACCTCCTGGGTCAAACGATCTCCAAAATAGCAAAACAAGAAAGTTTGTCCTAGACATATGAGAAAAATAAAAAAGTATGAAATAAACTTTGAATCGCTTTTAGGAGTCTGAAAAATTGAAAGATTCAATGACTTACGCGTTGCATAGTTTCTTAAAGTGTTTACGATGCATAAAATTAAAAAATTATTTTTGATTGAAATCTATACATAATGATTGCCGAAAAATAAATAATTAAACAGGGCCGTTGTATTAACTTTTTAATGAAATTTTAAAACCCTAACTCATTATTTGGATTATGGTATAAGATCCGTGGCCATCATGTTTCCAATCTTCTTAACTGTACAACACCAAATCATAAAACTGGTAAAGGCTTTCGCCGTCGGTTGGAGTTCCTATCCAACGTTTCGTTAACACGATCAGCGACCTTCTTCAGAGGTGCTTTCATCTCTGATCTGGATGTGGACGTCACATACTGTACATTAAATTGTAACCCGTTATCTTTGTATTAGATAACGCAACGGATCGTTTTCAAATCGTTTTACTTAAATAACGATCCAATACTTTGAATCTGCACATTTTGAAGTCGGCTAATCGGCGTCACGCATAAGAAAAAATATACTTATTACATTTTTTTCCATTAATCGTTTTAGTGTATGAGAAAATAATAATAATAATAATAAATGGATAAAAGCAAATGATTGATAATACTTACATTGATTACCATTAAAAGTGAACCAGTAAGTGTAACACAAGAACAAAATGCTTCGAGAAGAAGTACAGGGCTGTATGTGTTCTCTATCAGATCACAGTAACTAAAAACGGGGTTCAGTTTTATTAACGATATGTTAGTTAAATTATTAATGATAATAATATTCATTAATCGTATGTTTCGTAATAATAATGTGTATGAAACAAATACTGTACTACTGAAACGTAAGTAAACCTGAGTATTTCTTGCAAATAGATAACACATTTTCTCAATTCTTCTTTCATTATGTTATTATATTCTCGTCTTCTGATGGTACTGTTCACTCTTGTAAGTTTCTGAGCTGTTCTTTTATGCATGTTTTTCAAAAAATTGTTCAAAATCATAAAATGAATAGTTCCAAAAGTAGTAAAACTGTAAAACAGCACCATTACCCCTGCAAATCAAATTATCAGAGATGGGGTTTATCTGAGACAGTTTTATTTAAAATAAAAAGTCATTATGTGCAAAATACCTCCTTTTATTTTATAAAGACTGAATTTTAATTTGTATTTGGATGGTTTTTAACCTCTACTCACGCAGACCATTAGTCAAATGCATGCTGGATAACACACAACACTAATACTCAAAAGTTGCACAAATGAGAATAAATTTTAGTAATGTAATTTGTTTTGTAAAATAAGGATGACACCCGAATAATTATTGGAATATTATTTAAATTTCTAAATCCTTGATTCCCAGCCCTTTATTTTAATACTACAATACGAATTATGTCGGGTATTTACACACATTATTGTGCACAAGTTGCGTAATATTCACACAATGTTGTAAATTTACAAATCTGGTAGGTACAGTTGATATATATCATAATATTTTGTAATTACTTACCAATCAGGCAATTACCTATAACTATATAGATACATGTGGCAAATGTTCCAGTCAGAAGGTATGTTGTCTTCGTTTTTGAATAATTCACCGGAAACCACATTGGCAACGGTAATGGATATTTTTTTACCATTGCTTCGTTGTATTCCATTCTAAACGTTCCCAAACTGAAGGCAAATATCCATCCTACAAGACCACCGAAGAAAACAATCACTTCGCCCCACACAAAAATAATAATAATCATCCTTTTCGAATTCAATTCATTTGAAATGCTTTCTAATAATTTCCCTCCGACTTTTCCAATCAAGAGTTGTTTTTCTCTAACATGAACCATTGCCTGGATGAGAATATCCTTTGACCTGTACCATTGTAGTACCATAAGGGCAGTTACAATTGTAAACGGTATGGCACATAAATGGAAAGCCAAAATCGGAATTAGATCTTGTCTTTCCTGATGCAAAATGTCAAGTACTCCAAACAAAGGAGTTGTCGTCAATGCATAAACAAAAAAGATTTTTCTTGGCCAATTCATTATACCATGATCTTTTCGACTAATTGCACCAGACACATCAAGAAGAGTCAATGCTTCTTCTAAATGTTCCGAAATTTCGGGTTCAATTTTAGTTTCCATTTTGGTTTTACATAGACACCAATAAAAATGCAGGTGCATACAGAATTGAGATGTCATTATATACCTAAACTTATAAGATATCGCAAGTTGAAACTACTACTTATAAGATAAATAATGGAGCATACGGTAATGCAATTCTACAGGACAAATATTATTTAGGAAAACATACAAGTGCTATGTCCCAACTGTATTTTAAAGTCGCCGCTATGTGGTTGTTTTCAGTATTATAGTTATTTTTTATTTCACATACCTATGCAATCGAATCTTATATAGTTAAATGTACTTTTAAATTTTTTTTGTTGGTATTAATTGTTGCAATTGTATTGCATGGTATTGTGAGTGCTTTATAATTTAATATGGTGTATCAAGTTCGGTCCCCGAGTTCACTTTTCAAACTGATAGGAACCTTAACTTGATAAAGCTTCCCATCAAGAGACGAATTTTTACTGGGCTCATAGCTCTGATTTCTGTAAATAAAAGTACTGCCTTTAAGGCTTGTTTATATTTACTAGTATTAGTCCACAATTTGATTCATGTGAATTAAAAATTTGGTACCTATACCAAAATGAATGAAATATTACCTTTAAATAACTACACTTGTAAAAAAGACAAACAGATATATAGACACATACACAACTAATAGAGTAAAGTCGACGTAGATAAATGAAAGCCGTAATTGATGACAGAAACCTATCAATTATTATTTTTTAAAAAAGAAAAATATGAAACTGGAACTGCTAACAGCGTACGGAGGAGATCTAATAAGACATAAGAGCGAAATTGCCATCTATATTCGTATTCGATAAATAACTGATTAAACGGATACTTCTTCGTTACGTATCCAAGATGATTAACTGATGATTACTGTCAAACCCAGTCAAAAGGTCACCAACTGTCGATATGAGTCAAACCGTAAAACACATGAACTACAAACATGTTATTTTATTGGAAAAATCGAGTCTCGAAGATTTTTTGCCCCTTTTTCCAAGTATGTTTTAAAGTTTCTCCCAAAAATCAGCCCCAAAACGTATAATTTCAATATTGCAATTAAAAAATTGTTTCTTTTTGTAATATAAATACAAATTTACGGATTTTGGATTTTCCCGTCTACTTAAACATTTCTTCATGCCAAATTTCATTATTTCAGGTCAACGGGAAATGCCTTCTAGGTTTTAATTCCCTTGTGAGTGTCAAAATATGCGGCATAAACGGCCGTATCTTTTGATGCGTGGCTTAGAAGTTTTATTTTTTCACAGCTCCAAAGGATTGCAACCTGAGTATTTGATATTATACTTCGTTTACTTTCTGTAGCGATGTGACCTTCAGTTTGACCGGCGCAAAGTAGAAAAGAACAACACTAGGCCAGAAAAAGAACGAGACAACTCTCGCCAAACTTTTAACCGATGAGGAGCGTATAATCCGTACAGTACTGCACGGAAAAATTGACCATTTTATCTGCTGCAATTGCATTGCTCAAATGTGCTGTTATTGGTACCATTTACTACTGAAAATATCAAAGAGGTATTTATTTAATTTGAAGACATATT
This sequence comes from Agrilus planipennis, assembly GCF_000699045.2. NCBI lineage: Eukaryota > Metazoa > Arthropoda > Insecta > Coleoptera > Buprestidae > Agrilus > Agrilus planipennis. The sequence continues at coordinate 8,199 of NW_020439039.1, read as the reverse complement.
AAAGGCTTTAACGCTTGTTTTCGACTCGCACTACTATTCATGATTGAACAAAACTTTTGGCAGGTACTGTATGAAAAAGTATGTTTAATGAACAAGAGTCGAGAGTATAATGAGCTTTTT
>NW_020439039.1:0-2257 GCF_000699045.2 Agrilus planipennis | reverse complement strand
CGTCTATTTAAATGTTTGATATATTTCGAAGAAATATTACATGAAAGATTTTAAAATACATGAATATCCAAAAGAATTATTTTTTTTAGACATGTAAAAATAAACAATAGATAAAAAATATAACAAACTTGCGAATTGGAGTTAAATAAAGCTGTAGTTTAATTTATTTATGTTTTTTTCTCTATTCTTAAAGCTTCTCAAACTTTCGTTTCAATCTATAGGTTTTGACCAAAAATTTAAGAAAATCCGCCTGTGTGCGTTCTCCAGCTACGGGCTTCGAAAAGTCAAATTTGAAAACATTGCGCTTGCGAGCTGGTCGCGTTTGAAAATTCATAGCTCCGCAGCATGACGTCCGATACATACCAAACATGACTCGTTCGAAGCCCAATAAGTGTGAGAAGTTTTCGACGAAAACAGTTCGGAACTGTCACATTCCTGGTCTGCGCTAGAGCCGACGAAATTCACACAATTTGCCCTATTTTCCTTTTTGGCGTTTTTCTGAGTCTGCGGAATAACCCGTAACTTCCGATTGAATGGTCCGATATCGATGAGAGTGTTATTAAAATTTTCTAGAGATGCTGAGCTCTGCGTGGATAATAAAAGCGTCCACCTACTATATTTTCTTTAAATGTTACAGCTGTCGAAAAGTTTGGCTTAGTGTTATTTCTTCAAATTGAGAATTAAATGTTTAGGCGAACATATCTGGCTAACTATTAGAGATAACGCAAAAATTCTTGCACCAATGGATGGCCCGCGTCGTCTCGAACAGGAAAAACTTAATTTCGAAAAAAAATAAAATATTAAAAATTTAAAAAATTTTGAATTTCTGATCGGCCTAGATTTCGACCGCACATGTCCTATAATGTTCGCACTGAGCCAGGGCATCCGTCTGTGAAAAAGTTTTTCGGAAAAATCCTACCGTTCTCCAGCTACGGGCTTCGAAATGTCATATATAATAAACATAATTGTTATGGCATAATTAATAATTTCCTTCGTCCATCCCTTTATAGTTTAATTATTAACTAATGCAATAAAGAATTAAATCCTCAAATGGTTTAATTTTGATTTGATTGTACCCATCAATTTGTTCGGGGTATAATTACTTTACTTATTTATAAGGGCTTTTAGTAATTAGTTCACTTTAGTTGTACGATGCATTTAAATATTTTACTGCTTTCCTGTCTACTTTGTCTGGCAGAGAAAGCACCGTGTTCGACGCATTAAATTAATTGAAATATTAATCCTAATAATCTCGCTAATACCTAGCTGATTCCAATATTAACTGAAAGTTGGAAAACAAAGTATATTACTTCTTTTAAACTAATTGTAATTCCAATGGCGTGCATTATATGCAGCGTAGAAGTATAACTGACAGTGGAAATAATGAAAATAATTCCTTGGGGAAATTATCGAAATAGAAGATAATATAAATTTATAATCTCATTAAACATCAGCGCAAACCGTAAAATTTTTAACTATATTACGAAGTGATAAAATTGCTTGGATGCGCACTGAAAATTTCGTATCTTAACTAAAAAAACAGTTAATTACCTTTTTGCTAATTTTTATTTACATTCTCACTTCTTTATAGGGCTGTTTAGAGGCCGACTCGCAAACCCAAACGCACACTAGTCTTATAAGAAATTCGAAACATTTATTGCCTCCACCACCCGTACATAACGGTCCTTAAACATTCCAGAATTTTATCGATTCATCCGGTTCAGTTCACTCCAGAATATTCTACTTGAAAACAATCCTAAACATACCAGAACATTCTAGCTAAGACGTTAGCATCACGCCGGAAACGTTCGAGAATGTTCTAATATATTCTCACTTATTATAATAAACTGTTTAATGATCGACTCATAAGCCTAAATCTCGAGGACTATAGAAAATTATAAATAAGTGTTAAGATAATAATAAATAACCACTCGCACATAATGATCTCAGACGTTCCAGAACATTCTTGATTGTTTAGGTCCAATTCACTCTAGTCATTCTATTGGAGAGAAATCCTAAGCATATCAGAACATTCTAGCTAGGGAGTGAATACCACGCTGAAAGCGTTTAAGAACATTCTACTACATTCTTACTTATTGTGAAGATCGACTCACAAACCGAAATCTCGAGAACAATAGAAAATTCGAAATAAGTTTTAAGATAATTCACTAGCTCCAGAAAATTAGAAATATGTTTTATGACGAAAATACGACAAATGGCGCTGTAAACGCCATCTGTAGTACAATGCTACATTTTA
>NW_020439038.1:99284-134410 GCF_000699045.2 Agrilus planipennis | reverse complement strand
GTCGTTCCAGTTTATCAACAGCAAAAATGGTGATTTGTGGCCTCCTCGAAGGTCTCGATGAAGATGGGATGAATGAGCCGGAAGCTCATAGATGATCCATAGATAACATATTTTATAGGTGCGTTCAATTACATTAACCCGATTTAATTCGTAAATAGAAGTTGGTTCACCTTCAAATAATATTAACCAACAAAGCTGCAACACTAACAGCATATTTTATCTACTTATCAATTTCTAAAAAAATAATATTTATGTGAATACTTGATTAGAATATGAATGATGCAGTTTTGCCAGTTTGTGTTGTAGACAATATTCAGAAAGAATATAAGCGTTAAAACATCCTTAAAGACAAAAGACGTTATGCATAGATTGTTATGTCAGGGCTCTCATCTTTTATACCTGAATTGTTTCCATCTTTATTTTAAAAATGAAATGAAAATAATGAAAAATTACAAAGTAGTTACAGGCAAATTTGTTAGTTCGTAGTAAATACACTAATAAAGGGTGTTAATAACATTTACATTTCAATTCTTTTGTAAAATAATAAACATTATTTATGTATTTCATTGGTATTTCCGTCAGACGATCACAGAACAGAGCATAGGATTGTCATTTGTCAATTGTAAAATAGATTCTTTTCCTTCTGTTTCCGGTAAAGTAGTACAAGACAACATGGTAAGTAGTTGGGTTAATTTATATTGCCAATAAATTACTGATTTTAATTTTTATTTTTAAAAAACATTAACTGTAGATATGGCTTACCCTTAATACAATTTATGTTTGGCAATAGATTTTCCTTCACTTTTATTAAAAATAATCAAAAACAACTGATCATAACCTTCATTTAATTTAATTTACTCACATGTATTTTATACCCATTTGTTTTCCAGCCGTTCTCACGTTTTGTAGAAACTGGGCGAGTAGCTTTAATTTCGGATGGACCAGACAAAGGCAAACTTGCTGCAATTGTAGATGTAATCGATCAAACTAGGGTAAGCACAAATTTTTTAATTTATACTATTTTTTAAGTTGTAATTGTAAACAAAACTACATTATGATGATCCATTTATGATAGGAATTGCCGTCTGATACATATATGAAGCTGTGTTATTAACTGAGTATAATGTTATATTAACAATAATCTTACTATTATTGGTAATTTCACTCTAAGTTAGTGCTATTTTTAGGTTTTGGTTGATGGCCCAGAAACAAAAGTTTCCAGACAACCAATAAGGTTAAATCAAATACATTTGACCAAATTGAAAATTCGCTTTCCTTACACAGGATCAACTCGTGTTGTAAGGCAAGCTTGGAAACAGGGAAAAATAAATGAGAAGTGGTCTCAAACTGTTTGGGCTCAAAAGCTAATAGCCAAGAAGAAGGTATGTACATTTGAAAATAGTAAAATAACCATGTAACAGTTATCGTTCTCTTTTAGCGTGTGCAGCTTACTGATTTTGATAGGTTTAAACTCAGAAGGGCAAAATCAGTAAGAAACAAAATCCGTACTGAAGCATACTACCGATTGAAAAAGGTGGCTTCCAGGGATGGTACTTTGTATGGTAAAAAGAAAATGCCTAAAAGTGGAGCTAAACCTAAGCCCAAACCCAAGAAAGAAAAAGCTCCTAAGAAAAAATAAATTGTAATTTAACTGTTAATAAAACTTTTTTAAATACAATTTTTATTTCATTAAGCTGGTTAAAACTTGTAATTAGGGCATTAGTTGGAATACTGTTTGTCAGAAGTAGTTCATGTCTAATTTATTAAATAATATAATTTTGATAATGTAAAAATCACGAATTGATTTCTGAAAAATAGGAAAATTTTTTAAAATAAAATTCGTTATAGCATTAAAAAGAATATTAGATTGCATGAAACGTCTGGTACACAATTTTTTCAATGTTTAAGGAAGTGTATAGTTATTGTAGTTGGGCAACTAATATTAAAACTGATGCAATCATTTCAGCAGAGAAAAATTGAATTTGAAACTGGGAATTCCTGTTTTGTTTAATATTTATTTATCCTGAGCGGATGCGGTTTTTGCAGAGAATTATCGGCTACATTATGTGTTCTACATGACCACATGTAATGTGACATGTTTGTCAAAATCTAAATTATTAAAAAAATTCTAATATTGATTTAAATAATGCAGGAAGTATTTACACTGAATTCTTTATTTTACAATAAAAAAAGCAAAGAATGTGGAGATTCCAATTTTAGCGAAGAATTTAAAATATTTTACTATATCCTATACACTGTGCAAGCCGGTGAGTACATAACGATAATGCAAGATTATGCAATTACAAATTAAAGTATATAGTGAGGATTTAAAATAAATCAGAAATAGTTATAAAAGAATATGATTACAGTAGAATATGACATTTGAAAAAAATACTATATGAAAATATGTAATGTAAATGATGAACAAATTAATAGAAGAATACAATAATGCAAATTAAATAATTTAATAACGAATTTGTGTAAATCAATGCATCGCAACTAGGTAACATTTAAAATGTGGCCAACAGACTGGAAAACCGAGATCTCTAGATGGAGTGATCTTTACGTGGATAAGTACCACCATGTGATGGATTAAAATATACTTTATACGGATTCTTAGGCACTTAATTCGAGTTCCATAGGAAGACGGAAAAATGGTTATAATAAGTAAGGTTTAAACGTCAATGACGACGACTTTTTTTAACCAAAAAGAGAAGAGATTGAAGATAAATTACAATATTAAAAGTGATGGCCTTAGATATCATTACATGAGTTTTTAAAGAAACGCTTACTTGTGGTGTAAATGGATTGTAAAAGATCGACTTGAATTTACCCTCGCCACTTTATAATACTACATATCTAGCGTTTTCCATATATAGTATTTGCTAGGCTTTCGCGGCAAGCAAAATAATCGTATTCGGATTAGGGGTTTTCACCTTGAATTTTTTTTTTTTTGATGGATGTTTCGATACTGCCGTTCAAAAGTTTTTTTGATTAAGATGAATTACTAAATGCGTCATCGGCGTAAAAATCTATAAACAAATACATACATTACTTAAGCTTTCACGACTGGCGTCCTTAGTACAATTACTGTCTTCAGGCTTTCTGATCATTGTCTAGTTAGCACTACGCAATACCTAAGCCCGAGAAGGGCAACGTGCTTCCCTTGAAAATGCCCGTCGTAATTGTAAGCGAAACGTCGGGAAACAATTTCTAAATACAATGGGCAGAAAGCCCGAAAACAATTGTACATACAATGTTGTAGGCATTGTGATTCAGTTGTAAGTCATATATTATTTCAGTTGCATCAATATCCGCCATGTTTCTAAAATGGGTAGAATTATCTCCCCACGAATCGTTAATATTGAATAATATAATGAGAAACACTTTTAATGAAAAATTAATTAATTGCTACCAACCAATTCTGCAGGCTTTTAACAAATGGGCAGAAATTCAAGATATTGATGGTATACATACAAAGAAATTATTATTACGAAACATTAATTACACACTGGGAGCTTATTCATTTATGTAAAGTAACTGCAGGCTAATTTTTGTAAAAATTAAATTTACCATATTTATTAGAATTTGTTCGCACAAATATGTATATCTTTTAAAAATAGGAACTGAAATTCATTACGAAATTGTCATATAACAAAATAGTTTCTTGAAAAAAAAAAAAGCATTAAAAAATTTGTATTGGTAACAAATAAAAAATTTCATTATTTTAGGTGCTACTGGTTTCACAAAAATTCCATACGAAATTAAATTGTTAGAAAAAACAGAAAAAATTATTAAACGGATATTAATAATTATGGATGTATCGATAAATCAAATAAAATTAAAAGGAAAATTGTTAAATGTAATAAAAAAATAAATAATAACCTGTTTATTTCAAAACGGCGTTTCATTCACAGCCTAAATTTCAAATTTCAATGGTTTCTTTTTACTGCTGGTGTTTTGCTGTTTACTTTGGATTGGGCCATTAATAAATTCTATATCATCATTATCATCGTTATCTTCTTCATGTGCTTGTGGTTGCAAAACAGCATCACTATTACAAATAACTCGTACACATTCCGAACGTGGAATTATTGTGGACTGCTCTTTTAGAGGTTTTACCTTCAAATAATGAATTTATAAAAAATAGTCTTTTTTATTAAAAAATAATGTCTCAATATCCTCTTAAATTGACTGTTACGGATGTATTATATGCTTAAAAAATGAATAAGAGTAACAGGAAAATGATAAATTACTGCACTATTACACTATTAATAACATACATACAATAACTTACCCTTTTAAATTTTTTAAAATCTTTTCGATTTGAATTTGAAACAGCATTAATTGAGAGTGTATTGGCTTTAGGTTTACACTTAATAAGATTTTTTTCTACGATAACGACAGAATTCCTGAAGGAATTAACAAACCGTAACATTTCTTCATCAATATCTTCTTGTTTACAGACTTCTTCAATTTTATTCGTTGAATTGTTTATTGAAATCCACGATCCAGATAGGATATTTGTCGTTGAATTTTGATTTGTCTTGCCAGACGAAGAAAAATGATTTGTCGAACTTTTCAAAATTTTGCTTTGTAATAAAGATATATTATCAACCTCATCTTTATCTAAATTTATCTTTTTAGTTATTTCCACTAAACTGTTTTGCTTTTCATCTGGTTCAACAAAGTCAAACTTACGTTTTTTTGGTTCTGCTGTAGAAATCTATGGAATATTAAAAATGCTTTATCAAAAGACCTAATGACAAAACACTTTCTAATGAAAGCGTGTATTATGATAAACAATATATCAAAACGATAAAAAGTAACTATTGTAAGTTTTTTGAGGTGAAACTTCTTTGCAACTTTTATAAATTCATTTATAAAATCGTATTGATACTTTATGGATACGGAAATAGAGTCGTGATAGAAAAAGTCTGGCTAGGAGTTTTAATTTATCTTTATCATTTATGTAAAAGTTACTTTGATAGCTGTTTCATGTTCGATAGTTTTAATGGATCTTAATTAATGGGTAAATGTAATAATTACAATATAATAGACTCTTCTTATTAAATGTTACCCAAATAGAACCAAATAAGATCTACAAATTAAGTAATAGATTCACTTACGCTATTTTCTTTAGTTTCCGATGTACCTGATGACGAATCTTTATCACCTTTTTTATTAGTAAAAATATCGAAAGCGTTGTTTGCTTTGGTGATTTCCTTATTTTTCCTAAAAAAAAATATTAAAAGGAATATTTTCATATAACACATTTAAACGTTACTTGTTGATAAAGACAGCAAAATTTTCTGTTAACATTTTCGCTTTTTTTGATATGTTTTCAGTCAACTTGTCGACGTGATCTTCGGCAATTCTTTTATTTGCTACTTTAGGTTCAGCAAACGTACTATTGATTTTGGGTGCAAAATTTTGACTACTACAAGACGAATTATCAAATGAGGGAGGAATTGTAGCATTGTTTTGAGTATTTTTGGAATGTTCTTCTTGTTGCGTCTGAGTTTCTGTTACAAGTATTTTACATGGAGCTGCTAATTGACTGGATGTTGCCTTTAATAATGCAGCATTTCTATCAAAGTTAGGATTGCAATCTTTTTCGCAAGAACAGTTTACAATTGCAAGGGCTAATTCTGTAAATGGAATCAAACGTTTTCCTGTTTGCTTTAGATGTTCTATCAGATCTATCAATTCTTGGGATTGTATTTTTGTTGGACTATCTGTATTCTGTACAATTAAATACTCTTTCTCAGGATTATCTATATCTTCTTTTTTTATATGTTCCTTTTCCCAAGATATACATTGTCCTCCTTAAAATATGAAATATATCACCACAAAAAATAAATTAATTTTATATATTGATGCTTAAGTAAATTAAAAGAGCAAAGAATATACCAGCAGCTACACATTTGAAAATTAGTATTACTTTTGACATAAAGGCACAATAAAAACTGTTAGGAGTAACTTATTTATGTGATTTCCTGGTATATCCTTTAATCTAAACATTTTTTTAAACTATATTACCTGCATATTTTATGACCAACTCCACAGTTTCTTTATCAGCTTCTGTCATAAAAACAAATACTTTATTACGGAATAGGTGTTTTCTTTCTTCTTTGAAATCTAATGGTAAATTTTTGTTTAACATTATTTCTGTACAAGGTGGTTTGTAATTGTTAGGATCAGGTGGGGAATGATTTTCTTTGACATTCTTTGCAAAATCTTCCCAAAACTTTACTGTAACTATTGGTTTTCCTTCTATCAGACAACACAACATCTTTACAGTAAGTTTTAATTCGTTGACTGTTAAATGAGTACATTCAGGTGTCCAATTACTTACACAACATCCATTTAAAAAGTTTATTTGACAAATTACTTTTTTCTTTTCTTCTTTGGTTAAACATGAGTGTGCTGTTACTATGTTTATACAACCTACTCTAAAAGATCCAATTTAATTTACATCATTCTGATGTACCAAGATTAAGTTATGCACAAAATAACTGCTTCATTAGACATTACTCACTTATAAATACTTTCAAATGCTCCAAATTTAATTGTATTTCCAGGACTTAAAATTGTATCTTCATGAGGTTGAAGTTTTGTATTATCAACATATGTCTTGTATTTTGCTCCACAATCAACCAAAATTATTCTGTTGCTCTATAAGAAATTTACAATCAAATTAAAAATGATAAAGCACATATTTAAATAACAACTCCATAATTTATGTCTGGTATTTTGACATTGTCCTCTAAAGAAATTTAGAAGTAATTCACATTTAAAAAACATAAATACAAAAACTTACATCTAATTTTAAAAGAGCATGATTACGACTTATAGACTGATCATTTGTTAAGAGAATATCTGCATCCTTTCTCCCAATAGTGTATTTATCTTTTAATAAATACAATATCGAACCTGCAACAGTACAACACATTAGAATGCTGAATTATTACAATAATTTACCTTTACCTTCCTTATCTTTTAAGTAAAACAACATTTCCAGCGCAATGAAATATGGAAAGTGTAACTTTAAAAATGTTTGTATTACATTTATTTTATTTAATAACTCGAACAATACCTTTTGAAAAATCCGAAAATTCCGTTCTATTTTTTCTAACCTCAAACCTTTACGACCCTAGATTAAATTGTGACCATAGATAATATTGTGACTGATTACAACTACTTCTGATTTTTACATATTCCATAAAGCTTTTATTTTATCTGTTATTGTACTTATAGATAGTTGAACCATGTCCATAGATAACATGTCAAAATAATCAAACATCAAAAAAGCGGTTACCTGAAGAATGGATAAAATTAGTATTTGAATATGATAGTCCGATTGTTGCAAAATAAATATGGGTTACAGGCTCGATTGTTGCAGGGTAAATGTACCCTTCAGAGTCATTCACAAGCCTTTTATAGGAACAAAACTCGTGCATTTGTATGTTCAAATGTTTGCAACATAAGAAGGTACCCTAAATTGCTAAAGGTAGATTCGCAAAATATCTGTCGGCGAATGTTTTATTCTTTGTTTAAAAGACCCACCATGGAAGAATTACAATTAAGTGACAAGGTTCCTGAACAGTTTGTATTAATTTACAATAATAGAATGAAGAATTACTTATTATATGGACACTTCACTATATACTTGTGTATCGCAATGTTTATAATAGTTGTTTTACTGAAAAATGGCTCAAGTTTTAAAAGTGACAACAAAGCAGGAAGTACAAGCAAACTTTTTGAACAAGACCAGCTTATCTTTTTATCAGCATTAATTACTTTCGCTGTTATAGTACAATCCCTAATTTTACGAATGCCAGTTAGGATTTACAATAATCCCAAAACAAACCATTATGCGTTTATTTATTATGGATTAATTCCAAACAATAAGAGAAAATTATTTTGTAAACTTTCAGATATAATAAAACAAGAAGAAAAAGGACTGTTACCCTGGAAAGATTCTCGATTTATAATTAAAGAAAGAGACAATGTTATTTTAATTCATGAGTTTTTTCGTACACCTTCAGATTTAAACATAATATTAGGATATGAGAAGCCACCCAATGAACAGTAGATCTAAATTATTAAACCAGTAATTAGGGAATTAGGTGGCAATTTCAAATATTACAGATCCTAATAACTGTTTATAATTGTGGTTGATAAAATTGTTAAAGTAGTGTTCTAAATAAACTACACTGATATAAAAATTTGTTCTTATAATTTTTATTATTCACATGAACCTAATACCTGATATGTTATAAACAAATCAGTCAACTTGAATGCTGGGTAGATGGTTTTTAGTAATGTAGTAAAAAATCACTAACATTCGAGGAATTTTTCCAAAGTTTAACAGCTTAAGTTAAAAAATGCCTAATGTAAATTCAGTTATTTCATACGAAAATATTACCATTTACAGTTTTATCACATCTAGTTTTAGAAATATACAATGTGGAGGTATTATTGACAACAGTAGTAAAATTTTCAAATAAAAACATATTCCGACTTATTTACTATCGTAAATATTGACTATACTGCGGTTACAGATAAGTAGTAAAAGTCAGAGCAACTAAAAAATAATCGTCAATCATACTATTTACATTTATTTTCTACTTAAGGCGTAAAAAATCTCCCAAGTTCTGCATGATGATTAAATGATATAGAATTTGACGACTCCTAAAAAACAATCAAATTTTTCTTAGACCACTTTTCGACATTTCATGCACTTACAAGTGGGTTTCTTATACTGATATGTATCAATATTGATGCTAATTCCAAATCTTCGCTAAAAGCATTTTTAAGACAAACACTTCGATAGCCTGTTCTCAAACATTTAACCTGTAATGATTAAACCTTGTTTCTTTTTCACATAAATTTTTAATAAAACGGTTGGACTTACAGGATAAGTAGCTTGTCCTATAAAATTTGGATCACCAAATACATCCTCATCTTGTACCAGAAATCTCAACAGTGCAAAATCTGGATTTACTACATCAAACTCACAAATTTCATTCCAGGTTGGATTAAATCCATTATCAGCTACAATTTTTTACTAGTTTTATACTACTACCCTTTTATGAAAATTTTGGGTACCAATTTCAATGCTAACATTATGTAAAATAACGCTAGTATGAAAAAAGTAATATACTTACGAATAGTTTTGGTTGTAAGTTTGATTCCAGAGTCAAATTCAGCACCAAGGACTTCAATTTCAACGAACGGACTGCTCAATCCTTTTTTTGATTTACTAAGGTGTCTTGCACCGATAATTCTGATTGAAATAGTCATAGGTTCAACAGCGACAAGGGTGTTTTTATCATACGGATCAAAATCCTCCCGAAACATAAATTGCGGTTTTAATAGATAACCGCAGAAACCGTTGTCTCTGAATTTTGCCTGATTTAGCTGCATTGGTTTATCACCAGTTTGATAATTTAAAGCTACCATCTGTGAACCTGAATTCCATATTGGAACAGGGTTGTAGTTTGATGAGTCAATTCGCTGACCCTTAGGATACACTCGAGAAAATTGTATCTATAAAATAAAAAAAAACAATAGATTACCGAGTTTTTAAAATAGTCTAGTTTAAAAGAAGTAAAAAAATATCCCAAAAACGATAATTTGTAAGATAAAACAAAAACTGGAACTACTCTTTAAAGTTGTGAAAGATATATGTTAAACCAGGTAAAAATAAAAGCAGAAAACAATCTAGAGTTTCCTATGGTCAGTTAAACTTATTCCTGTAGTGTATATTAACTTACCTGATGATACTTCAAGAAGAATTTATTTTCTTGCTGACATATCAATTTTTCTGCTTTATTTTCCGGAAACGAAGACATTTCGTAAAAAATAAAGTTCTGCTTCACTCTGTCCAAATTGAAAGTAACTGACCGACAGTAAATAATAAGATTGGACATTTCCTTCGCTATTCTAAACGCCTTTTCCATTTCTTTGTGTTGCGTTTCTAAAACGCTCGCCTTTTGAGCAGTTTGTTTTATTGCTAATGACCATTCTAATGCCTACAAGTAGTTATTATTACAGAGGTTAATAAAATTATTTAACTTACCATTTCTCTGGATTGGACTGCAACTTCTAAAGGGGTGCAAGCGGTTGTGGTAACAATACGAAGAATCCATTCCAGACCTGGTCTTTCTGCATTATGAAAGAAATCTACAACCGCTCCATTCATATCTAAATTGCCTTGCAGCAAAGGTTCTCCAGACTGAAATACAATTATTACATGAACATGTATAATTTTAATACCAATTAAATTATATTAAGGTACTGCTTATCAACATGAGTTGGATTTAGGAGGACTCTAGTTTCACCCCTTAGGAGCGCCAAAAGAAGTTTTTTATAAAAAAAACTATCCTTAGATATATGTTATATAATACAATTCACAATTAATCTACAAATACTTACTCCACTTTCACCATTTTCCTGAGGATCAATTCGATCTATCTCAACGACATAATTTGCTGGAAAATAATGTTGTTTTTTGCCACCGTAATCGCCTCTCCACCAACCCTGACTAGAATCAGGTTTTGTTACATTAGTGATTATAGCGTGTTTGCAAAATGATAATTCGTCAGGCTGTTGAGCTTTGTAGTCATAGAGAGCTTTAACTGTAATCTGAGGAATTAAGAAATTAGTCAGAAATATAATTCCACATATATAATAGTTTCTTGGACAGACCTTTGGCGCAGAAAAGGCTGTTGGATCCATATATGAAGGAGTTCCATTGTAATTGCCCATATCTTCATTTTCCTGCAAATATTGTTTTTTATTTGGAAATAAATAATANTCAATAGAAATTTTCAATATAAAAAGGAAACTATTAAAATTTGGTTAAACTAATTATTATCAAAGTAATAAATTTGTAGACTCGTTTTTTGTTTATGTAAAAAATAGATACGAAAAGAAAATCAAAACCAAAAATTTTCTTTGGCTTCTAGTTTTCATTTTCTAATACAAAGAAATAAGTAAATGCTTAGAAAAGTATTTATTGTGTACAACAATTTCGTGTACAAACGACAAACAAATTCTTGAACAAGTAACTGTTAGAGCTCATATGAAAAAGCCAATTAATTCCGACTAGATGCGGTAGAAATGCACTTTATCGAAACAGGTTCGAATAAAGATAGCTAGACACAAATAGTCTACTCTACCTGTTAGGTATGCACCCTTTTAAAAAGAAGAACGCACGTAAAATACCAACAAAATAATTGAAGAACGGAACGTCGTAGAACGAGGGGACGAGGGAATTCACATACCAGTTTAGGGTGAAAAAACTATAAAGGGAGTCACAGACACTGATTTTTAAATCCGCTGTGGGAATGCCACTTTGAAACAAGTTTCAGTCGAACGTTTTTAAAGGGACCGGTAACAAGTGACGCGCTTAGGTACTCTTACAGGTGATCCTTTCAATAAAATTGATCAGTCGGAACGAAAAATGAAGTACAGGTTCGATTTAATTCTGGTAAGATATTAGCAACGTTTCCTCGATTATGAATTTGTGTAACAATATTTATATACCTAATCATATGGAAATTTTGAAATTCAATGAAAAAAGGAAATTCATCTTTATTTTAAATTCTGTTTCTTGTAATAGATATTTTTAACTTTTTAAAAATCATACAATTTAAAAACTGAAAAACAAAAATTAATAAGTGAGTTGAAAATTCCATGATTAAATAAAAAAAAAATGTTGATTTAAATAGTAATGACATTTACACGTATATGTAAGTACGTAAAATAAAATGATTATTTTTAATAAAATTTTTCAAAATACAAGTTTACAATTTTGAGTAAAAATACATGAAACTACAAAGAATACTTATTATTTTTTATGAAACTTTTATAAAATAATTTCTTTGGTAAATTACACTTTAATATCGTAAAAAAGTGAAACATTTACTGATCTGGTTTGGGTAATTATCAAAAACACTTTAAAATACCTTTACAAATAGTTGAAAAAAGAGCGAAATTTGTAGTATCAATAAATTGAGTATTTTTTTGAAAATGGTCTGAAATAAGTTGTACTTCTAACAAAATGCAGTAATAAATATATACGTAATGCATTTTAATTGTGATAAATCAAATTATTTAAAAAATACATACATAAGATATAAACTTATTTTCAACGAAACAGTTACTTCTTTTATGAAATTACTTATTAATTTAGAAAACAATTAATATTCAAACCAAGCCATTAAATTTTAAAACTTATTTTTTATACTTTTCCATACTTATATAAATAATTAATAGGACAGACTAAAAAAGAAAAAAAATGCGCTTAATTATTATAATAATTATTACACTGTGTAATATTTAACACCCATAATTGCAGATATTATTCACATCATATTTAGTAAATGTGGTTTTGGCGTTAAATGTGACAGAGCAGGCTATTGCGATTCAGCCAACAGAAGCATCAAAAAGTTCAAAAACTGATAAAACTGCAGACGATCAAACAGATCTTATTAAACAAATATTGTCAGCAAGGACAACAGTTGCTACAACCACAATTACGATCCCCAGTGCAACAACCGTTCAATCATTTTCGCCGGAAAAAGAAAACGAAGCAGAACACATTTTTAAACGAGGCAAAGAAAATGACAAAATGAAGATTGAAGGATTATCTATTGAAGAAATATTGAAAAAATGCAAAGAAGCTAAAGAACAAACCACTCAAAATTTCGAGAATGCGGAAAACATAAACCCAGATACATTAAGTCAGAATAACATAGCAAATTATATAGCTAGTTTACAGTATGGTGTTAATATGAACAACGGTAAAGCTCAAATCAAGTATCCCCAAAATATGAATCACGCAGACATCCAAAATCATTTTCTTCAAAATATGAATGCAGCTGATGCCCAAAACAATTTTCTTCAGAACATAAATTCCGTTGAAGCACAAAATCACTTTTTTCAAAATATGAATTCCGCAGATCCCCAAGGTAGTTTTCTGCAGCAATTGATTGGCCAGTATTACGGCAATAAAATTCAGAAAGAAAACTCAAATAATAATAACAATAAATATCATAGTACCACGATTAGTCAAGATGCACAAGAACAAGTTCAAACTTTCGGTCAACAGCAACCTACATACAATACTCTACAAAATCAATTAAAACCAATACAATTGGTGCCCACTATTTTACAAAAAGTGATTTTGAAAGATGGATCAGCGGTCTATTACTGGCCAAGAAAACCCCAATCTGCTTCCCAGACATCAAGTAACATTTACCAACAAATAAATTCCGTTAATAATAATAACGGCTTCTCACAAGATTATCAGGTAAGACCCACTTTCTATTAACATATTTATTACGAGATGATGTAAGAGAAAGTTGAACTATTAAAAAAAGTATGAGATATACTTCAGGTTCTTATTTCGATAAGACGAATTGTAGTATTTAGGTACCCACTTGTTTTATCCAACGTTTCGCCAACTGCTGTGGTTGGCATTCTCAGAGAACGTGGCGAGGGTATAAAATCCTGCGCTGCGATTCCCTAAAAATGCCTATCAAGCGTCTGGCGAAACATCAGGCTCATCGAAAGAGAAAGAACACCTCGGACTGCAATTATTAAACCCGAATATCGAATCCTCCTCGTACGAATTGTTGCTAGCAATGAAACATTTTAATTTCAATCCGATTAAATGAAAAAAATTAATGTCACAAAGTACGCGTCCCGATCGGAATAATATTTTTACATTTTTATTATTAAATACCTATATAGGTATCTCTACAAATGTTTCGACCAATTCGGCTATCTTCACACAAAACAATTCTTAAAAATATCCAATAAATATGTAAAACTTCTATTATTATGTTTTTTTCTCACATTATTATCACAACTTTTCTATTACGGTATCTACCAATGCTACTGAATGTATAATGTATTTTTTTGGTGCACTTCCTTTACAATCGGTAAAGTATATCAGAAAATTAAAAAAAAAAAAAAAAGATTAAAGTCACTTTTATGAACCATTTACAGTATATTTTACTACCATGTTTATCTTCATTTTTTTTAGGCTCAAGCATCTCAGAGCTTAAAGCAATCTTTCGATACCACAAGCAATAACAATCCTTCCAACAAAAAATCACAATCGAAAATAAGAGATCTGCCCAAGAACGAAAAGAAATCGGATATATTACCAGAATACGAAATTAAGTACGACTCTGGCGTTGCAACTAACAGTAAACCATCGACACCTTCAAATTATAATCAACAACTTAAATTTATAGTACCGTTTAGAGGTTGCAAAGACGAAGTGCCTACACGGTACCCGAATCAATTTGATCCCTATGCATACCTTGCAAAGCCAATGCAACCCTCTGAAATTAATCTACGTGTACCGTACGTGCCAAGATTCCATGCTATAAAAACATTAACAATTCCGGATAGTCTAGCAAATGTCGAGTTATCCGTCGATGAGATAAACAAACAACAAAAATGATAACTTTCCAACTACAAATTATAATAAATTAAAATCCATGTAATATCCGTTGGAAGAATTCTTTTTTTGTTTAATAAACTTTAACGTTTTTTTTTTTTATCTTGGATAATATTACAAAACTATTACTGTTTTAGCCGTTGCCAAATATTAGTACAAAGTCTTAAAATGTTTTCCAATATGTTCAATACAATTTATTATATGTACATTATAGACTTCGCACGTTTAATTATAGTTGTTACTGCTTATATTTTATTTTATTTAGGTAAATATAAATATATTTTACGTTAGTATGTATTTTTGTAGGTGTATCAAACATTGAATATTCAGTATATATGATACAATGACAATGCTACTAATCAAAAATGTACTATCTTTATAAAAATAATTTTTAAGTAAATTTATTTTTCTGTTTGCTGAAGGCGTAAAATACGTTGGGTCGGTAGTGCAATGATTTTATGGTTTGCCTTTATATACATATAGATATTAAAATTTTGTACAGTACCCACTTTTTTTAACAATAAAAATATCCTTAAAATAAAATTTTCATTTCCTACATTATAAGGTAATGTTACTATAAAAAGCAAGTGTGATTGCAAAATAGAAATATTGAAACTTACCATTCTTATTCTTCTAACAGCGTCTTCACTGACAGGATAGCACAATTTGACTTTATGATAAAGGGGACGGTGTTCGTAGTAGCTGATTAACTCTACTAAACTCTCAAACTCTACGCTGCCAATGGTATAGAGTCTACCTTCCACTTTAATTCTACAGTGTTTGATCTTTCGATCAGCTCTGAAAGGGCGAAAAGAAAACAATTAAATAATAATAGACGGTAATTCCCTTATTTATATGACGTAGGATTATCCCCCATTATTTAATTGTCTAACTTTTACCTATTTTATCATATATTCATATCGTTACAAATTCTTCTATTCCTTTCTCTTTATGATATAGTTATAGGCAAATGCACTTATATCTTACCTGAATGTTATTGTATAAGAATTTGCATCATTTTCGCTAGGCCTTACCAGGAACGCCCCTTCGGTTCGTATCCGTTTTAACACGTCTTCAGCTTGGGCTCTGGTCGTTTGTTTGTGGTACCATTCTTTTCCCTCGTGCTTGTTGGGTTGAGGAACGGGTTCTTGAAGTGTTATAGAAAATTCAGCTGTCACTAAAGGATGACTTCGAAAATGTGTAATCAAACTGTAGAGACTGTCGAAGTACTTCATGTCAGTCAAATAATACTTAGTTTGTTGTTTGTCTTGCTTCGATTTTATGCGGCAATGATTAACAGAGCCATTTCGCCAAAACGACAAACAGTACTCGCCCACAAACGTTACGCTTGCTCTTACTAAGAAAGTGCCATCCCCTAGGTGAGAATACGTTTTGAGAAGATGCTCCGCCTCTTCTCTACCTTTCGGGAGACGTCCGTGGAACCATTTTTCTGCAAAGTGGAGCTCTTCGTTGGGTACGTCGTTCTTGGGATGTGATAAACTCGTATTTTCATCTTCGTCTTCTGACTTTTCCGAGTCCTGAAAAAAATATCAATTTAAGTATTTTTATAAGGGGTCGCCCATAAAATACGTCACTCAGAATTTCATCTTTTTGGACCCCTCCCTCCCCCTTCATCATGGTAAGTCATACTTCCTTAACAAATATTAAGTCACAAAGCTAATACATCCCCCCATAAACGACTTTTTGTGATTAACAATAACAATGAGAATGACTAAAATTTAAGAACTGCCAAGTTAAAAAAAATATTAAAATAAAATTGATGAATAGCAAATGCTATATTCTTTTAGACCCCCTTATGTAACTTGGATAGCTCAAATTGAATTCAAAAATATCTAGAATAAACTAACCCAATATGTTCACATGGAAGCTAATAAGGAAAAGGAGAGATAGAATACTAGGACACTTTCTGAGACATGAAAGGCTAGTTTTGATAATATATTACCAACAGAATCAACGGTAAATAGGGGCAGAAGAAGACCTAGAAAAATTTGAAACATACCATATCCAATTTATAACTATCGGTATAAAATAATTTGTTTTGTGTCAAAACGAAGAAGTGAGGGTTCCATTCTTTATCAATGGGGTCTTCTATGTACATTATGCCGTTTTTTATAGAATTACGCAGATCCATGTCGTTGCCATCGTTTTTTATTACAATAGGATTTTCTTCTTGTCCCTCAGGAAGCTTTTTATGTTTCAATATAATTTTCCTTCGAAGTTGGTAAGGTGATGGCAACTGTTTCTCATTTTTTTCAATTGATTGAGTAACCAACATATCACCAAAAACTTCCTAAAACAAGATGCATGCTGTTGATATCAAAAAATAATTTTTGAGTTGCATAGTTAAATAATTACCTGCATAGCTGTGGCCATTTTTCTTTGTTGAGGTAAAGAACAATTGTCTTCAATCGATAATATTACAGGGTATTCAGAAGTGGCAAAAGCATGATCTTTAATAGTACGAATAACATCAAGAAATTTAATTTTGGTTGTAAGCGTGTGCCCGTGATAAATGAAGGGCATTCCATCAGGACCATCCCAACAGTCCAACTCTATACAACGGCAACCCATCCTTAAACATCTTACGTATGCTTCTACAGACGACTCACTTGAAAACTGATCACCTGTTAAGTACCTGTAATGTTAATTTGTTATAAGAAAATATGGAACTATATGAAAAGCAAAAGATACTTTCATAAGCTTATTTTAGTCAATTCTCTGACATAAAATAAGATAGTTATTTGGAATTATGTCAACTACAATCACTAACTAAAAACGTACGACTTTGTCTTTACTTGAAAAAATTGTAATACACATATTAAAAAATTAAGTTCCTGAGTTATTTTGAAAACAGGAGAAAATATAAGTTCGTTTCTATCCACTTATAAGGACTTGAAAAATATAATTAAATCCCGTAGTGAATTTTAATCTATAATCTTAGTAAATAAATTAGTGTTTTAACTAACGTGTTGTGTGAAGAGGCGATCCAATAGTGAGCAAGAGGTTTTGTCATGTCTTGATACACTACATCTTTTTGGGGATCCCAGAGATCATTTTGCTTGGAAAACAGAAAATCTAAGAATTCTGAAAGGGTGAAACATGGAGTTTGAACATCACGTTGTGGATCCTATAAGCAATTAAAAAAATGCTGTTTTAAAAATAAAAATTCACATGAAGAAATTACCACGTTACCTTGAGAAAATCACAGATAAACTGAGAGACTTTATTTTGATCTTTTCCTAAATCATCTCTTTGCTCTTTAAGCAAAAAGTTTTGAAATTCTTTTAATGTTACTGTCTGATAATTTTCAGAATAAAGCATCACCTTGTCGAAAATATCATGGACATTCTGAAAACAATACATACGTACAACAAATAATAAATACAAAAACATAACAGATTTTACAAAAACGAATTATTAATTCTTGCATTAAATATTTTAGGCAGTCCTCAACATATACTTAGAAAAGAGAAGCTTTGTTTTAAAAGATGAAAACAGATGTAAAATAACTTTTATCAAAACTAAAATTTTTAAAGATTGATTCGCTTTACCTATTCAAATGTTCATCTTGAAAAATAAAGATAGTTTATTTCTACTAAAAAAGAAAATTTGGAATAAAAAAAAGATAATTACATGTTCGTCGAAGATTAATTTGTGATACAGCAACGTGAAATCATCAAATCCTATTTCCATTCGTTTCCTTGTATCAACTTCATTAAAAATCTCTCTTAGCTTGTTAGTGGGTATTTTACAATTTAATCGAGGTAAAAAGGCTTTTACTTCCTTTAGAGAAACTCTATAATAAAATTTAACAGTAATTCAATCAAGATATTTTAAAAACAAACATTACGTTTCCCTAGGCGTTTCCATCGCGTAGAATTCCCTTCTTAGCCATGTTTGAACTTGAAGGGGATATGGCGCATTTATGGTGTCCTTAACTAAGTATCTAAGTCCTCTTATCCATAGTTCACACTCGCTTTTTGATAGAGCTACACATAAAATAGTTTTATGTTAATATTAGGTATATACAAATATATTAATTTTCCAACAAAGTAGGAAGATAAAATGAAAATTAAACACAAGAGCTCCATTCTACCTTTAAGTTAATAAATGACAAGTTCCTGAAGAGTTCTGGTAAAAAAATGTGTAAAAAAAATGCATTTTTGTAAGAAAATATAATAATTATTCTTGAAAATCTATGAAAAGAATATAATAAACCGTATGAAAATTAGTGTTAGAATATTATAATTTTTAATTCTATTCATTTGAATTTCAATACCTTATTTATGACCCTTTTTGCAACAATAAAACTAACAATATTTAAAAAAATCATGTGGAATACGTGCGGGGAAGTACGAGCAATAGAAGAACTTAGTTTCAAATCAAATGAAACTAACGCTTACCTACGATACTGAGAACTCTCAGTTTAAATTCTGATCCATAAAAAATAACGAAACATATAACAGCATCGATTCTGTTAGAGTCCTCAGGCCATTTTTCAAAATCCTTTGAGTTTTTCCCAAGTCTAATTTCTTTCACCTCTCTCAAATCGACCGCACCATCGAACGTGCATTTTGGCCCTGGAACAGGCCTGTTCCAGACAATTTGTTTCGTTTCTCTGCGGATGGCCAAAGTTTTCCTTTCAGGTTTCTTCCTCCATGAGAACTTAGTGACTATGGTACCCCGCTCAAGCTGGCTAATAATTT
Source organism: Agrilus planipennis (assembly GCF_000699045.2). Taxonomy (NCBI): domain Eukaryota; kingdom Metazoa; phylum Arthropoda; class Insecta; order Coleoptera; family Buprestidae; genus Agrilus; species Agrilus planipennis. The sequence continues at coordinate 115,198 of NW_020439038.1, read as the reverse complement.
GCTCCATTTCGGGGATATAACCCGAAACGGATGATGAGGAGAACACTCCGTTAAATAGGCCGAACATGAGATTTCTGAATCAAACAGATATCGACTTTTAGTTATGACCGATAAAAATAAATCGTTAAGGTATATGTTATGTTCATTCGCTACATCTGCTAGAGTGAACAATTACACTGTTGGAAATCAATGTTTACAAATAGATAACTAGTGATTGACTTTTTCGGAATGGAAAAGAAATTCTGAGCGTATATGTAAAATTCAACTGTAGCATAATAATACAAAAACGCATATCTATAATATTTAACATACTGCACCGCATGTAACATTAACGAGAAATAAAATTGATGGGAAGTGATTGATAATAAAATTTAAAATTTTTCTTAGATTATTCTGCAAAAAAATATATAACAAATTCTTTTTTTTTAATTAGTATTCTATAATAAGTCTATTGGTTCATTTCTGGTTTTAGAATCTTAGATCTTAATTATGAAGAAATCNTTTTTTAATAAATTTTTTTGCTTTATAGCAAGCGCTTAAACATTCCAAAATATACGCAATTAACAATAATTATATATTAATTGTATACATGTTTCAATCATAATCAGTATATCATAAGCTATTTGCTACAAAAAAACTGTAATTTTTTTAAGTCTTATATGGAAATGATAGGGGGTCATACAATATACTTTAAACATGTGGATCCTTCAAATAAAGTCACTATTTACTTTATCACAGTTATATTGTCTACTTAATTAACTTTGTTTTGTATTCTTTAGTAAAAAACAATTAATTTCCTCTATATTTTACTATTAAACGGTTTGCGGAATTAATGTTATTTCCAGGGTTACTCAGCATTATTGTTTTATTCTCAAACCATTCATACAAAGTTAAATATTAAAATAATTGATTTGAGAATTCAAATAGAAGAAAATCCTTTTTTATTTTAATCCAAAACGCGGGAATGAAAGGAAAGGAATGAAAAAAGTTAAAATATTTTGCGAATCTTTCATTAGAACTACAGAATTTAAATATCTGAATTAATTACAGTGTTTAATATGAAAAAAAATACATTTTTTTGTATACAATCTAAACTCAAAAAGTGGTTTTGCATCGCAACTAAACAAGAAATCATACATAGGAAAACAAATGAAAACATTTTTTTTCGTTCAATTTTTTAAAAGTTTAATTAAATAAAATAATTAAAATAATTCAACCCGAAACTTTTACGAATATTATTTGTTGCAGCTTTGGGTCTACTGACCGGAAACAAGAAAATTGACGGTATCCTACTCATCTACAAAATAATTGTCCTCTTTTTTTTGCGTTTCCTACTGCAAAAATACTTTTGACTGTGAATATTTGGGTGTTACCCAAATGGATATGTACAACGCAATTTCATTCAGAGTAAAATAAAATCAACTTATGTAGAACATTGAATTTTAAAAATTAAGATCTTCTTAGTCTCTGTATTTTGGCAGTAACTAATATTTAATAATCTGTTTGAAACGTCAATAAATTCCGATTTGATTGAAAAATTGATTATCCTATGGTAATAAATTGCAGAAGTGTTATAAATTACAACATTAACAACAGCGTATTAATTTATTGTTTTCTCTTTTGCTGATACAGTCTGAAAATTAAATTTCAAAAAGTTTCATATTTCTATAAGCAGCCTACGTTAATAGAAATGGAATATTAGCAGGGTTTACAATTACTACTGGACAATATGTGATTATATTACTTATAGGTATTGCAAAATTAAAAAAAAAATGTACTTCACCGATAGCGATACCTACTCCCTATTTATTTGCGACTTAAATGCAGAGAAATAAATTTAATTTAAAAAATTTCTTAGAACATTTTCGTATAAGATGTTCTGTAAAAAATATATACTGCTAAATCAAATAATAGATAATTAGTCTGTTTCAATGCATATTGTACTTTCTTTCACCGGTTTTAACAAAGCATCGTAAAAATTGAAAACTAAAAATAGAAACTTATTTACAAAAAAAAAGGAAACGGTTTCTTAAAAGTGACTTGCTGTTTATGTATTTAGACAAGCAGTGGTGTAGTCACAAAAGGATTTAGAGGGTTAGCCCTCCACCCCGTTGAATAGAAAGGTTTTTTTTAAATATGTTGCAGCCTGAAATGTGCAAGAAACGATTGCTGTAAGAAACAGCAAGCAACAGGCTGCAAAGTTGATTGTAGGTACAACATAACTGACAATTGGGAATGTACAATAGGGTAATAACCCTGCTATATTAAATTAATTTTTTTAATGTAAATATAAACAATACATATTATTATTTTATTTTGCAGTTATTTTGCATAATTGGGGATTCAACATTCACAAATCCGCCACTGTTGAAAAGTAATCAGTTTTATTTCTAGTCACTTGACCCTTTCAAAAAAATGAAAAGAGCCATTTGCTACTGAAAACTAAAAATAATTTATAAACAGTTCATTGAAGATTTACAGTTTACATTTTTTTTTCTTTTAATTAATGTAGTACCTTTACAAGACCAAATGAACTTATTAATTATGATCATACAAAACATGAAATTTTGAGGTGCCTTACATAGATGTGATGATTTCACTTATCATAATTGCTTATGCATGATTTTCTTTAAACAGCTCTTTTAAGTAAGCTAATTAAATATAATTGATTAGAAAGTATCGAATATTTTCATATAATAGGTACATACATTTAAATTAACATTAAAACATGCATTATTAATAGGGCATACCTACATGAAAACATTAATGTATATACATAAACATAATTTTAATTAGAAAAAAAGAAACTTAGCAGATAAGTGAATAGATTTTAAATAATAAGAAATTATAAATAACAAATGAAGAAATACTTAATTTATTAATAATATTAGAAAAAATTGTTTACTTACTAACCTTTTCCTGAGTAAATAAATTTGGAATTAGACGCCTTACTTTAAATTCATTTTTCTCTTCCAGGTAAAAGGAATTAAATCTTGATTTTATCACACCATTTTTAACGTATTTCATGACACTAATTGGAAAATAATAAATAATTTAGGAAAACTTAATACACTAAACACCATTAGACCTTAATAACAAGTAGTTTGTACAGCTGTACACTATCAATAAACTAATGTTTTTCTATGATCCTTATTTCTTGTAAATATACAATTGATACAAAACATACTTATGGTAGACGGTACTGACACATGGACACATGCTTTGCATTTGCTCTTGTCTATGGGATTTAACTTTGTGTAATTACACTAGATGGCGACAGAAGATTACGATGTGTCTACGGTACACCATTACGGAAATTATGTTCTGGTTAGAGAACGGTATATTTTTAGCAATATTTGTGGATAAACTATTTTGTTCTAAATACTTTTGAAGATTCTTAAATTACAATTTAAACAAATATCCTAAAAGTGATTTAATTATATCTGTATTATATATTTTGATTAATTCTTGACAGTAGATTCCTAATCTATGGTAGATTCGAACCGTCAAGAACATGTCAAGAAATAAAAACGCATGGGCATGGGTGGCTGATGCAATAAGGTGGAAGACCTTTTAAACGTTTATAATTGTGTATTTACATGTAATTATAGCTATCTGAACGTTAATTTATTGGATTTAAAGAGAATTAAATAAAGAGAGCACTTAAGAATGGCGGAAGATGAAGCCGTAAGTAGTTTTTAGTCTATATACGTGCGTATAGTTATTAATACCCAAAAGGAGTTATTTTTAATAATCCCAGTATCTTTAGAAAATGCGTGGCTTATTATTATTATAGTTGTTAATGATAGTATTGTTATTATCAACCCCGTTTAGATAGAAGATTCTTAGAAACGTTGACAACATATTTTAGCATTGCTTCTTTTACTGGCTTCTATATTATTTATGAGATGATTTAAACTTCAGATTTTTGATCCTACCCTTAAGAAGAAAAAGAAAAAGAAGAAGACAGCATTTGATATTGATTCAGTCTTGGCAGAAAGCACTGGAGAAAATGATAATTCTAACCAAGGCATTAATACAGAAGTTGAAAATAAAGACGATGACCAAGATGATGCCAATATAGAAATAGATTTAGATTTTAGTAAGAAGAAAAAGAAAAAGAAGAAGCCTTTTAATTTAGAAGAACTGGATGGTGCATTACCAGATGTTAAGGAAGATACAACAAATGAAACCAATCAAAACCAAGATGACACTGTCCTGGATGATAATTTAGATATTGAATTGGACTTTAGCAAAACTAAAAAGAAAAAGAAGAAGAAGAAAGATCTTGATGAATTAATTGGGGAAGCAGAGGAAAAACAGGAGGATAAGGAAAATGGTAAGTATTAACTTTAGTAAATAGAACTACTATTAAAGATATAATACAATTATAACATTCATACACAAAAAGAATACTTTTACTGCAAATAAATTGTACATACTTTACTGAAAATATGGAGAAAATGCAACTTTTGAAATTACTTTTATTGTGTATATTTACTACTTATTGCAACAAATGAAATTAAATGTTTCTTTAATTATTTGGACATATGCTGCATGTTGGAGGAGAGAGTCCCTGAAGTTGGTAAGAATTAGATGAATATATTTTTGTAGCAATAAAATGTACATAAGTTTTCATCTTATTTCACAAGAGTTAAAAACATTTTGGAGTGCCAAAAAATCCTATAACTAAATATGCCGTTAAAAAGAAATTGAAGAACAGGATTAGAAGTAAAAGATTGTGTTTGAGTTTTTAGTTTTGTCCTTTTAGTTGATAAAGATGCTAGTTCCTACATACAAGTAGTAATTATACCTTTGTAGTAAATACTACTGTATTATAATGTAGCATATATAAATAAATAACAACCCAACTATAGATCCCTAATACTCTTGGAAGTACTCCTAATGTGAAGTTATGTTCAGCAAGACCTGTAATGTCATCATAATCGTTAATCGACATTGTGGAGGCTATGTAGCTGAACTTGAAATTTTTCTTTCTTCATTTTAGTTGAAGATAATTCAGTCACATGGCAGGGTTCAGACAGAGATTACACATATGATGAATTATTAACGCGTGTTTTTGAAATTATGAGGGACAAAAATCCGGACATGGTGGCCGGTAAGAAACAGAAATTTGTTATGAGACCTCCCCAAGTGGTGCGAATTGGAACCAAGAAAACATCGTTTGCTAACTTTACGGAAATTTGTAAAATGCTTCATCGACAACCAAAACATTTATTGGACTTTTTACTTGCTGAACTAGGTACTAGTGGCTCTGTAGATGGTAATAGTCAGTTAATTATTAAAGGTAGATTCCAGCAGAAGCAAATAGAAAATGTTTTAAGGAGGTGAGCTAGTTCATGTTTCTTGGGCTCTTTTTTTATGATCATAGAATATTGTTTCTCTATATTCCAGATATATTAAAGAATATGTAACATGTCACACTTGTCGTTCACCAGATACAATATTACAGAAAGATACAAGGTTGTTCTTTTTACAATGTGAAACGTGTGGTTCAAGGTGTTCTGTCGCTAGTATAAAATCTGGGTTTCAGGTATGTTTCTATTGTATTTTTACTTTAATAATCTTACTAATCCTTTTTTTGTAGGCCGTTACATCAAAACGTGCTGCAATTCGTGCGAAAACTGCTTAGTTTGTTTTCACTTTTAAAGTATTGTACTTGTGGGTGAATATTAATCTGCAGTCTTTCAACTCGCCACGAAGAAGCAATTTTTTTTATCTTACGTTATTTTTTAAATACGCGTAACATAAAATAAATTTTTATGTGTAAAGAATGCGCGTTTAATTTTTCCTTTAAACCACCAGGTATTGCTTTGATTGATTACTAAAGCAGTCCATTTTCTTATTTTCTTCTTAAAATTTTGAGAAACTGGGGGAACACAAGTAATAAGCAAAATACATTGTTAAATTTCAAAAAAACATTACTATAGCTTTACTAATTAAACGTCGATAATAATTTTCAGTTTTAAATAACAGAAAATATTAATCTTTATTAAAATTAACAGTAACAATAGCTACAATAATAATTATATAGTATTATGGTTTTGTGATGTTTTATTTCGTTAATATTAAAAATGCTAAACTAAAGAATTTTCGCTTTCCTTCATTTTTGTTATTATGTTATGAAATTCAGACGCACTCGTTACCTTTTTTAGAAGTCTTTTTAAGAATAATTCATATATTTTGTGAATTCTGAAATAAAGCGAATTTTAAATTTGAAAAATAGTTATTCAATTACTTACATTAGTCTAATTTCAAAAAGAATTTTATCTTTAATCATAAAGACTAGATTTCCAAAGGATTTTTCTGATATAAAAACATTTCTGGTTGCAATCCTTGCCAATTCTTCATACCTATCTAATGGATCACCATGCTCTCTAGCAATTGCCCTAATTGTATTTAAATTCCTGTAAATAGAAAATTAAGATACATTATTCTGGAATTATGATTGACATTTTAATAAAGTAGATGTTTAAAAGTACGGCATGAATATGATAATTTTAATTATTAAGGGTAAGGGCAAACTAAAAATGTAATGAGGATGACTCGAGGATTTCTCACGGTTTGGGAAATTACACAAAAGCCAATTATATCAACTAGGTTTTTAACTCAGTAGGATATATTAGCCGTTCGATTTGGTAATCGCGAACAGTACGGCACAATTTTGAATATATTTATAATATCATTTGAACTAGATCTTCCGCCTGCCCCCGGCCATTTTTATGACGTAGTGTCGGCCATCATTCTTTTCTAATTGTTGCTGTTGTCGGCCATCATTCTTTTTCAATTGTTGTCGCATTGTCACTGATGTCGGCCATTATGGTTTTTTAATAGATGTATAGTAATCAATGATTTAAATTTAAAGGAAATTTTTGTAAATAGGTATGCAACACATCGTACACCTCACAAATTACTAATGCTAACTACGTAATACTACTTTCAGCACAGACAGCTCTCATAATTTCTTTTATATATATTTTGAAAAAAAAACACTAAAATTCTTTATCACTGTTAATTTCTACTAATAACAAAGATGTAAGGGCTCCTGAAAATTGTGTATGATATGTAATGCTGTTATCAACCTTCACGTTTTTGTGAGAAATCAATGAAGTCCGTATTAAAAATAGTAACCGTTTGTGCATCTACCTCAATACTAATAGTAGATTAGTTGGCATTTGTCGTAATACATCCATGATCCTGTCGAATCTATTTTGAGCAAATTCTTTCATAAGTCTAATATCTTCTTCTGAATACGTCTTTTTCAGCTCTAATCCTGTATGTCTGTAAGGAGACTGCGTCAAAATTTCCGCAAACATTTCAAACTCTATAAAAAAATTTTATAATAGTTAATTAATTAAAATTTATGAAATTGTCTTACCCTTTATGCCTAATTCAAGGCAATACTTTTTTAAGTCATTATTGTTATTTGTTACAACTGCTTTCCAAATCTTGCTCAATGTTGTCCTTTCAAAATCAGACACTTGTTGATACAGACCGTGATCAAGTAAAACAATCTGCGTTTTTCTATTGATCTTCCGTACCAGAACTAAATCATTAATAAGTAAATTTTAGTAAATCGAAGAGATATTTGCATATTTACGATTTCCTGGGTGAGGGTCGGCATGTACAAAACCAGTATGAAATATCTGCGTCCCAAAAATTTCAAAAATCTTTTTATCAATGTCCGCAAGGGAGAAGCCGTCCTTTATAAGCCTTTTTGTTTCATTTGCCTTATATCCATCAATATACTCTGTTACAAGAACTCTCTATTAAAATACATGAAACGAAACGATTACGTGGATAATAACGAGTGAAAAACAAAAAGGGTACTAACTGAACTGCTCAATTCCCAAAAGACCTTTGGCACATAAGCATATTTTAAATGTTTTATGTCTTTAGCACATTGCTCTGCATTTTTTCCTTCTGTTCTAAAATCCAATTCCTGCTTCAGGGAGTCTTTAATATCATCCAAAACCCAACTGAAATTAAAATCTTTGTGCATAAATCCGATTATTTTGAGAAGCAATTCAATTGTAGCAACATCACTGACAAAACGTTTTTGAAGATCAATGTATTGTACCTTAACAGCTACATTATTTCCATCTTTAGTAGTTGCCTTATACACCTACATAAAATAAAATCAATTAAAATCATTGCAATATATATAAAATAAATATTACAGCAAATATATTCATTACAACAGTTACAAATTCTCGATTAGTGATTTGTTCGAACCATTAGATATAGATCGCGATTTTAAACTCTTTGATTCCAATCAACACGCCAAAAAGAGTTCCGACAGGACACCAACCAATTTATTCAACAAATAATTATAAACAATTGTTTTAAGTCAGCAAGCAACCTTTTGCAATCTCATATGGTTATTTGTAGGTTATTAAAATACAAAATAGCTTTGAAAAACTTTTGTCTGTGTGTCTAAGGCCTTTGCAAGTTATTAATAGTGATTTAAGATACATTTTATTATTATCTTTTTTAAGTAGCAGGAATATCACATATGCAACCTTACATACGCTGGTGTTAATCGAATTGCATATATTTTCTCTACAACTTATGTTTAAGGTTTAAGTGTCTGTTTGGTACTTGTTACCTATTATTTCTAATTATTGGTTAAAAAATTATATTTATCATAAAAACATAAACAATTAGAAATAGTTTCACATGGTCGAAAATCGAGGATGAATTAATGTATTTCTACTATTATTCATATGTTGCATTAGTAGCAAAACTTGTAATTGCAATAAATTGCAAAGTTACATTTACCTGGGCTAAACTTGCTGCAGCTATTGGATTTGGATCAAAAGTTTCAAAAATTTCCTCTGGCTTTCTCCCAAAGTCTTGCATAAATAACTTGTTTAATTCATCTGAATGTCTCATCAAACATTTATCTTGTAGAACTTTTAATGTTTTTATATATTCATCTGGTAGAATATGATTCATGCAAACAAGGGCTTGCCCAATCTTAATGTAGGTACCACCATTCTCTAAGCATCCCATTAAAATTCTGTTAGCAGCTCTTTGATGTAAAAGACTGGTTAAAATGATACCATTATCTGACTCATTTTCTATACCTATCTTAGAGAAGTAGTAATCCAAAGAAATAAGTAACCCAATTTGTAATGATCTGAAAAAGCCATATATTATTAAAACCACTTTAAAGTAGTGTAATTGTAATATATTTTTTTAATTTTTATAACAATATACTACCTTACAAATCTCCTAACACCTGCATATTGGGATATCACAGTATCAGTTATATTCTCATCAAGAAGAGACACAGTAGTTGCTGAAGCAAGACCAAATCCAGTTATAAAATGTAATTTACGTGTTTTTTTACTTTCATTAGAAATTCTTACTACGTTTTGTAATTTGTAGAAGTTCCTAAATTTATGAAATAGTCCTAAACGCTGAGCAAAGTACATTTTACCTAAAACAAAAATAGCTTATTTACATTCATATTCCCAAATTATACAATAAGGAAACTTTAAGCATACCACTCACCAAAGAAATGAACACTTAACACTTGACTTAACACATTAAATTAGGTCAAGCTATGAAGTGTATTTTAAAATGGAAAAGTTAACGGTTTCATTGTTAGAGATTGTTAATTATTGTAGGTTATGTTGTACCATTTCATATTTATGGTATTTGAATGTCATTATTAATCATAGATAATGTAAACTACAAATCAAAAATTTTGACGTTTTGATTCCGGATTATAGTGATCCTTGATGGCAATAATAAAAATAAATAGGCAGTATATCTCCATTTAGTGGGGTTTTGCTGCTAACAAAGTATTTCATGAATAATACATTAGGGTTGTTAGATAATCAAAACATGGTTTGCCATCTGTTGATGAATACTGAAATTTAGTGCTTACTTATTTTACAGGATAGCAGTCAGATCTGCCAACCTTCCGGGATTCACCGAGCCCATATACGCTTATTGTGCTAGGACACAACGTTGCTACAAAGTTTTAATTTTAAAATATTTTTTTTAAATTTAAATCCAACCAGTACAGCTTAGCTTCAAAAAACAAATTTCCTTTAATCTGTTAAATTCACAGCTAAATATTTTTGAAAGGAAATTGGAGTTAAGTTTGCATTTACATACTAATACCTAAATGCGTTTAATAATAGTTTGTTGGGCTTTATAAATCGGCCTATCACGGAATTAACAAACTTATTATACTCAACTATTCCAATTTTTAAATCTCTAGTGAGTTCTTTACTATTATACGGGCCTACAATTTAGCCTCCATCGTATGATATACATAAGTACATATTACGCGCCTTGGAAGTGTTCAACATAAATTTTTTAGATACTGGTAAATAATGTTTCAATTTACGTAAAAATAAAAAATGAATTTTCCAAATCCTCCATCAAATTCCTCAACAATTTTTGCTAGTTTCCGGGAGTACCAGAATTAGAATTATGTACATAATGTATGCCAAAATTACTTGTTTGAGGTTTAAAAAAAAACTAAATCACATGAAAACATTAAATAATAAATATTCTAATCTCCACGAGTGAAAACCATATGAAAATACGGAAATTACTATTTATTATTAATAACATAAACATGAGCTTTGATCAGAAAATCAGACGAAAAAAGCTAGGAATTCTGATTTCACCTTTAAAAATAGTTTTCTCTTGTGTCAATGCCAATAACGTACGGGCCAAAAGAATTCGAAAGCATAGACTCAATGTCGTCAATTCACAAAAACAAACGTTTTACGTAAATAAAGACTCAAAAATTATAATACTCAAAACAGAAATGCTCATGATAATACAATAGGGTGCAGTAAAGGAAATACTAATTGTAAGTAAATCTGATTACCACATTGATCTTATAAAGTAAAAATAGTAGCATACAAATTAGTAAGGCAACAAATCCAAAACTACTATACTATAAATAATAGCCAGACAGTTAAGAAATCGAAAAAAAAAAAAGAATCACTAAAATTGACTACGAATTGAGACCAGTGGTGAGAATTGTGTCATCACCATATATATTTTAAGAAAACTAGTTCTTCCCCCTAACAGTCACTGTGAGCTCGAAACTGTTAGTACCACTGCTTCGAGTGGCCGATATTCACTTTTGTGAACAATATTATGACGTAGTGTCAGCCATCATTCTTTTGTGATTGTTGTTGTTGTCGGCCATCATTCTTTTTCAATTGTTGTCGCATTGTCACTGATGTCGGCCATTACGGTTTTTTAATAGATGCATAGTAATCAATGATTAAAATTTATAGGTTTGTAAATAGATATGCAACACATTACACCTCAGCATAAGAAATTGCTGATACTAACTTTCATTTACGTAATACTACTTTGCCCTGTGCTGACAGCACTCATAATTTTTTTATATATAACACTAGTTCTTTCCCCTGCCCCGGCCATTTTTATTGCTTCACTATGACGTAGTGTCGGCCATCATTCTTTTCTAATTGTTGCAGTTGTCGGCCATCATTCTTTTCTAATTGTTGCAGTTGTCGGCCATCATTCTTTTTTAATTGTTGTCGCATTGTCACTGATGTCGGCCATTATGATTTTTAAATAGATGTATAGTAATCAATTATTAACATTTAAAGGAATTGTTTGTAAATAGGAATTTAACACATCGTATACTTCAGCATAAGAAATTGCTGATACTAACTTTCAGTTACGTAATACTAATTTGCCCCGTGCTGACAGCACTCATACTTTTTTTATGTACAATATTTATTAAAAGCAGTCGCTACATGTGAGCTCGACCTTACATCCGAAGTCGTTATAGTCACGTGCATTTTGTACTAAAGTATGTTTTAAATTCAACGGACTTTTTTTAATGTCGCTATAGTAAAATGGTCGCTATAACAAATGAAATCTATTATAAGTTATTGTTAATCAAAATCTGATTATACACAAAAATTACAATTTTCGATTGTAAATGACTAAATTTGCCGTAGAAATAGTAGAAAATTTATTAGGTGACTTGTAATAATCTCAATTTTGAGATGTTTCCTTAAAAATTATTTCAAGTTTCTTAATTATTACAAATAAATTTGTAATATCAACTAAAATAACTAGTAAATTTATTTCTGCTGGGATTTTATTTTTACAAATTTAGGTCCAAGTAGTAATTTTTATTATTTTCGCTTACGAAGCAACGGACTAGTGGGTTAAATTGTGAATATCGCTTTAATATTTAGGTAAATTTTCCTGTAAGTAATCAATAAATAATGAAAATTAGGACAAACGACCTATCCCAATGCAATCTTAATTACTAATGTTTATTAGGTAAGCTTTACTTATTAAATTTTACTCAATGATTATTGCTGGTGTTCGTTTTTTCCTTTATCTGTGGTAGAATTACTCGACACTGTCGAGTATCATTACCAGGTACCCGGCCGGATACTAAAAAAGTGCCGGATCCACACAGTTCCGGATCCAAACCGGTTTCGGCCCATCTCTATTTTATAAATACGCATGTATGAATGTATATAATTCATGAGTATGTTTATGTTTTGTATTTTTTTCCTGATATTCGACCTTTTGTGATAAAATGACTTACTGCGTAATATCACAACTGGTAAATCGGTTAAATGAATAAATAAAGCCATTGCGAAGGATAATTATTCTTGAATTAGCCTTATTCTAGCACACTTTATAGAATCATAGTGGAGACTTAAATTAATTGAACAGTTAAAAAAAACGTAAAAAGAACTTTACTGTTTTAGGCTTCGAAACTGTAACGTTTTCTTAGATTATTTAGGGTAGCTTTTTATGATGGTGCATTAATTAGATTTTCTTTAGCATTTATAATTAATGAACATACTATACCTCTATACACAATTTTTTTTTCAAAAGTAAAATCGAAAATGCATATCTTGGGTTTTTGTTCATTTAAGTAAAATTCCATTATTTTTAAAGTAAAGGAACAAGTACAAACACTTGAAACATTTACATATCTATAGGTAAGTAAATTTTGATAACATTAAATTAGTTTGTAGCAGATACGGTATGATATCCGTATAAGCGGAGACCGTGCAGCATGATAGATGCGTGATCATGCCAGTCACTGAATTTCAAACACAAAAAAAAAAGAAAAAAATAATCTTACTCTGTGTTTTTAGCAGGAACACTGATAGTGCAAGCACCACTATTAAGAGATGATACCAGTTCAAAGTCATTAAACAGACACCAATATTGTAATTCTATTCTATTCTATCCTATCCTGATCTTCGCATTTCCCTAAAACTAGAACATCCCACATCCTTAACTACGTATTTGTGAACAGTAATCTAATCTACGTCTACCTCTACCCCTCCTAACTCCTGTTTCTGCCTCTAATATGTCTCTAACTACACCTTCATGCCTAAGAAGGTGTCCTACCAATCTATCTCGCCTATTGACTTCTATAGAGTCCTCTGTTCTCCTATTCTTTCTAATATTTCTTCATATCTATCCTTCTCTATCCATGGTATCCTCATCATTCGCCAGCCTCACCAACGACCCAAGCCACATTAAGTCCTATTCAAAATACCGTTTTTTAAGCCTGCTTGGTGACAATATCAGAATAATAAGTTATCGTTAATTAGAACCTGATATACCAACAAGCGTCAGAAATTGTGATAGTTCAGCCTAACTGACGTAGTCTTGTTCACGAAAAACAGGCAACACAACAATATATCCAAACAACACACAATTTTGTATAATGATTAATAAATAACACAAATTAGGACAAACGACCTATCCCAATACAATCTTAATTACCAATTTTGATTAGGTAGGCTTTTTGTTATACTTATTGAATTATTATCGCTGATGTTTGTTTTTCTTTTTTCTTTAGTAGAATTACCCGGTACTGTCGGGTACTCTACGCCATTATCCGGTATCCGACCGGATTCTAAAAAAAGTTCCGGATCCGCCGAATACCGGATCTAAACCAAGTACCTGGCCCATCTCTAATCTACACACTTTCACAGCTTAGATAAAGAACATAAGAAATAAGATTTCTTGAAATATGTACAGAGACATCAAGCCTACCCTGAAAAACGAATGGCAAATTCCCCAAAATTTTGGAGAAAAAGAGTCACCTACACGATTAAAATCCAAATAATTGGGAGTAATAAAATGGCATAGTATCATTTTTATATTCTTGATGGTACTAGTTATTACACATTGAAACTCCACATGACGAAGACCAACAAAAACTCCGTTTGAGATCCAAATTACATAATTTTATGTTGTGAATACCAAAACAAATTATTCTGCCGCAGTAGGGTTTCATTAAATAAGTACGTATTATGAAATACATAAATATAAATAATTTGTCCTGGTATTCATAAAATAAAATTAATTTTGGGTTCAAACAGTGTTTCTGTTATTACATATTATCATCAAATTTATTGTCCAAAGGACTAATATAGGTCTACCACTACTCCTCTTAACTTCTGTTTCATTTCTAACCTTCTGTACCCATGGTATCTCTATCTCATCATTCGCCTGTAACACCATATTTCGAATGTTTTTAACCTTTTTTTTTCCGGCGCGTTCATCGTCTATATTTCGCATCCGTACAGCGTTGCGCTCGAGACATGCACCTTTAACAATCTTTTTCGAATTTCTAAATAAACCGCTGGCGAGCATAAAAGTGACTTGTTTTTGTTGAGGACAATTCGACCTTGCGCTATCCTGTTTTATACCTCCACTGCTCTAGATACCGAAAATAAGGCAGTTTTCCTAATTTTTCGTCTCATATCTGTATATTCGTTTATTGCCTACTTTTTCTTACCTTGTATACAGGTATTTTTGTCTTACATTTATTTATTTTCATACAACACTGTTTTGTTAAAAACATAGATACGATAAATTCTGTACAAAAGTATAGAACTACGTAAAAAAAATAAAATTCTAATTAATGTACATTAAGAAAGGTTATCTAGTGGTTAATGTAGTACTAATAAAAAGAACATTTTTAATGAGTATCTAAATAACCTTTTATTTGCATCGTGTGCACAGGTGAACTATGTACGTGTTAATTTCCATTACTGTAACTGTACTTTTCCATTAAAAAATTAAGGAAAATTTACTTTCAATCCACTTTTTCAATGACGGTATCCAAACACATGTACACATACCATACCTTTATGTACACATGTACTAAACTTGATTAGACTCAATTTGATAAATATGATAAAATAAGTAATGTATTGATTAAAAGCGATAAGAGATAATTATGCACCTATGTATTCATGAAAGGAAAAGACACAAAGGGCAATACAATATTGCGTGTGCAAGTAAGTGCTGTGTTACCTTTTGTATTTCCTTCCCAATGGGAATCAAAATGACAATACAATTTTACGCTAGGTAAGCTGAAAGTGCAATTAGTTAAAATATACGAACATCTTCAATTTAAAAAAATCCTAGGGAATACATAATTGGATAGAAACTTCGTTTTTATGGGCGATACTATGCGATAGAGTAAGCACAAAAATCTGTTTGTAGTTTTATATGACACCATAATCATGGAATAGTGGGATGTTGGAAATTTCTTCAACTTCCCGCCTTCTGCAATCACTACTTTCTTCAGATTTACATTACTAAACTCTGAAAACTTCATAAAACAACTAGCTACACTAGGATGTGTCGCAAAAAAGGTTAATTTTTCTTATTCTAACAAGTTCCCCTGCCCCCGGCCATTTTTATTGCTCCACTATGACGTAGTGTCGGCCATCATTCTTTTCTAATTGTTGCAGTTGTCGGCCATCATTCTTTTTCAATTGTTGTCGCATTGTCACTGATGTCGGCCATTATGGTTTTTTAATAGATGTATAGTAATCAATGATTAAAATTTAAAGGAATTGTTTGTAAATAGGTATGCAACA
>NW_020439038.1:69872-93540 GCF_000699045.2 Agrilus planipennis | reverse complement strand
CAGGGACATAGAGGTTGCGGCGGTACCGGCCGGGAGGCCGGTTTGTATTGTCTAATGACAAAAAAACTGTGAATGTTGTTTATAAAGACATTCTGTAGTATATTTAGTATGTTCAGAGGGTATCTTTTGATGATTTCCCCTTTTCGATAATAATCTAAACAAAACAAAAATACATTTAGTATCAGCATTGCACCCGTGCGAAGCTGGGGCGGGTCACTAGTGTATAATATAATTACTGTAAACGGTAGTTTGTCATCTGATTTATTGTTTATTAGAAACTACTATAGCTTTTCCCCGCAGCTTCGCTCGCATGAATTAATATTGTTTCTCCATAAAACCTTATTACTCCCAATTCACCCTTACAACATTTTAATTTTATGTAATGTCGTCATCTTAGATTTCAAATACAAACGTAGCAACAGCATTTCATCCTTAAGGGTTGATTTTTAAAAATTGCCGAAACACGTATTTGCTTAATTTCAACAATGAGCAACCTTCGAGTAAATCCGAGTACAAATGAAATATACCCCGTGGAAATGTTGCAACCTCTTTTCATGTGATTGATAATATCATACAGCAGATATACCATGTTTCAAGTAAATTCAACCACAAATAAAGTATGTCCCAAATAAAAATTGTAACACCTTTCCCTTTTTTAAAATGTCGAGATAGATCTTTCAGAAATTAAATGAGAGACCATTAAGACCAAGTTTTAAGTAAATCTGACGACAAATAAAACCAAAACGACCATTTAAACATTGAAACTCTTCTTCACCACTCATCCCCTCCAACAGAGATTGAATTTTTTAACCAGTTTCAAGTAAATCGGACCAAAAACAAACATACAATCTTTGCAAACCCCTTTCGGCTTCCTCAAGAGGTAGAATTCTGTAAAATGTTGAAATAGGTATGTATGTCACTAATTTTATATGAAAAAGCATTAAAGCCAAGTTTCAGGTAAATGTGACTATAAATAAAACAGCATACTTAACCTCGACAACATTACGTTTAGCTGTCAGTTGCGTTTTGTTATACTATTTTTAAGAAATGAACGGCTAGACTGATGAATTGATTTATAAATTTTTCGTTTAGCTGTCATTTGCGTTTTGTCATTCCATGTCAGTTGCGTTTACATATACTGCGTTTTTCTCGTGGAACGTGATAAAAAGTATCCTATGTCCTTCTCTCGGTTGTAAACTACGTGGCCACCAATTTTCAGCCAAATCGGTTCAGCCGTTCTTGAGTTATAAATGGTGTAACTAAGACGACTTTCTTTTATATATATAGATAATAGATTATAACAAATAATGCAATTACTTTGCTATAGAAATCAATGGCTGGCTATCAAATGTAAAATGTTTAGTACATATATATATGTGATATGTATATACCGCCGAAACGAGTACACTAAAAATTAAATTTGTTGTCATATACTTCAATTGTTTATTATTTATCTATTAATGTGGATGACAAAACAAAAATTAAATGTGGTATTATCAGTTAATAACGTAAAAACCTAATTTGCCTTAATTTTGTTTGAGTTGAAGAGCAGATGAAAAACAGAAAACAACACATTATTTTTAAAACATCAAAAAATTGCCTGACATAATTGGATTGGCATGTTGACATGTGGGGGAAATTAATTAATTGATTTTAATGATTTATTGATAAAATTGCTAGGAAATGTAAAACATTTTTCATCAATTTTACTAAGACTAAGATGAAGAACACCGAGGGGGACGGAAGGTTCAAAAAGTAATAAATTTTGCGTTACGTAATTTTTGAACATTCCCTAATCAAAACATTTTTTTTTTTAATTAATATATGTATTTTCATATTCTGTAAAGAGCATGTGTGCAATTTACTCATCATTAACTTTGGCGGCACTATCTTGAAAATGTATAGAGCGTATAATATCTACAAACATGTTATGATTTCCTGGCAACCATTAGGCACAACGTACACCAACATTTTTAAGCGTCAGTTGGCGACAAACAGACATGTAACGGTTATCAATTTGCTAAGGAAATTATATCGCAACATACACATATAAAGTCAAATGCAGGTTGTCTCGTGTTGCTAAGTCGAAGTTGTCGCCAGTCTTACAATTAGCTAATTATACTTCTAAGAGGAAATGTCTTCGAAAACATTTTTATAATATGTTATGATTTTTGCACAAAAGAGTATGATGCAACAGCTTTCAGTGTATATAGTAAAACTTTTGTCAAAACTCTGTAAACTTAAAACTTACTCAATTTAAAGAAAAAGGTACTGCTTCCTTATGATGTGAAATGCACTTCTGTAAGGGTATGTTGAAGAAGGATTCCCCGATTCGTTGGTATGATGTACCATAACCCATGAACGTATTTTTAGGTTAGGTTATGATGAGAAGAGATTCCCTGATTGCTTATGTGAAATGGTATGCTAAAGGTTTTCGTTAGGTTATGGTGGAAAAAGTTCCGATTAGCTTGTATAAAGCGCCATAACCCATGGATTTGTTTTTAGACTAGATTAGGGTGAGAGGGGATTCCCTGATTAACTAATGTGAATTGCTATGCATCAAAGATTTTCGTTAGGTTATAGTGAAAAGGGTTCCGATTAGCTTGTATGAAGCGTTACGACCCATGGACTTATTTTTAGACTAGATTAGGGTAAGGGGGGGATTCCCTGATTGGTTTATCTGAATTGCTATGCATCAAAGATTTTCGTTAGGTTATGGTGGAAAAAGTTCCGATTAGCTTGTATAAAGCGCCATAACCCATGGATTTGTTTTTAGACTAGATTAGGGAAGGGGGGGATTCCCTGATTGGTTTATCTGAATTGCTATGCATCAAAGATTTTCGTTAGGTTATAGTGAAAAAGTTTTGCTGATTAACATGAACGAANCATTGTCACTGATGTCGGCCATTATGGTTTTTTTAATAGATGTATAGTAATCAATGATTAAAATTTAAAGGAATTGTTTGTAAACAAATATGCAAACATTGTACTCTTCAGCATAAAAAATTGCTGATACTAACTATTTAATTTGCCCTGTCCTGACAAGCACTCAGATTCATTTATATATAATATTCGATAAATGAAGTGTAAGAAAAAAAGGAAATTTTCCGCAAAGCTGTGCGCTTTAATTCCAATTAAACAAAATAAACTTGATCGTTTCAAAGTGTAATTATTTAATACTTGCGATTGTAAAACGATTTCCAGTTCAAGATCTGTTTTTCGGTTACATTTATTTTGTAACGGTCAGTAGGTTTTACTATGGCCATTCCCGACAACAATAGGAAGAATACGTGCGGTCAAGCCGTAATTAAAATTCGTGAGGCATGAACACTGAAAG
Source organism: Agrilus planipennis (assembly GCF_000699045.2). Taxonomy (NCBI): domain Eukaryota; kingdom Metazoa; phylum Arthropoda; class Insecta; order Coleoptera; family Buprestidae; genus Agrilus; species Agrilus planipennis. The sequence continues at coordinate 90,203 of NW_020439038.1, read as the reverse complement.
TTGTAGTAATGATACCGTTGAATTCTACCTGTATAACTTCAATACAGTGTGTAAAAAATACGCAAGTATGCATTTGATATCTAAAGTATAAATACAATTTACGGGACTGTATATTTACGTATGTACCACGGTCGACGACCACGACGGTTATCTATTAAAAAATGGTTGTTCTTGAAAATCATTTAATTGATAAAATCAATCATTATACCGGTATGGCAGTTGATTACTCCCTATCGAGACAAGAAAACATACTCAGAAATTAAATTTATAACATGTTGTATATGGGTATTGTAATAATATTACGTTTTTATTGTGGCGGAATCGCAACGATACTGTGTACTCCGTGTGCATCGGGCCTTAAAGCTCGAGGTAGAGAAATTGAGAGTTGAAGAGGTTGAATCGAATGTAATTGAATATAAAACGATAATATAGAGAATTGAAATTTGATAATTATCGATTATAAATATGTTGAGAAAAATAATTTCTGATCATGATTAAAATTTCTAATGCCAATGCAATTTGTGTGTAATCGTCATATGTAATTTAAAACCATTTATCCCAAAAAGGAAAATCAAACGTAACCTTTTAAATATTACCAGGTCAAAGCAAGAAAGATTTGCGTCTATTTGTACACTTTGCAAACACTTACGTACAAGGTAATAAAGAAAAAAAAAGTTCAGATCGTAATATAATTACGTCTACGTAATGTCAGCGAATCATCATGTGACGTCAAAACATTTTATAATGTTTCATAAATTCCCACAAACAAGTGTCAAATAAATAAATATCATGTTGCTGTGGGGGTTGCAACATTCTGATTATTTGCGGTTAGCGGGTCGTGTCATAAAAAAAGTTGAAATTCGATTTTCGAACTTATTTTCGTCTAAAGCCATTGCTTCTTTTGAATTAAAATTTTCCATTTTTACAAGTAACTAATCGCACATCTTTTCCACTTGGCGTCATCAGTGACGTTAGGAACAGTGTGAGTCGCCCCTTACACTTGCTTCTCGTTGTAATTAATAATTTTGGCAACGCAATCGACCAATTCTAATGTAAGAAAACGTTTGCATGTAACGGTTACTTTTATGCAAAAAGAAACATTAATTTCTGCTCTGTTTGTTTTGCATGGTCTATATTTAAAGGATGAGTACTACTACAAGGTCTGTTCAAAAAGTATCGGGAATTTTGAATCTCCGCGGGTTACGTATATTGGATTTTTGATTTTTTGTGTTCATATAATTTTTGACAGTTGCTTTGCTTGCACGTGTTTTGGCTCGTCTTCGATTTTTGCCTATTCCAAACTCTGTATCAAATTTTGTGTGGAAAACAAAATTAACTGCGCGGACGCATTCCGCATGTTTATCAGTGGTACAAAATGGCAATGGTGTGGTTCATCATGAGTTCTTTCTTCAGGGTAGAATGGTCAATAAGGAATATTATCTGCAAGTTATGCGCAATTTGCGCAAAGAAATCCGCCAAAAAGGCCCGGATTTGTGGAAGAACAAAAATTGGCTCTTGCACCATGACAAACGCTTCTGCTTACACATCGTTGCTTGTGCGCGAATTTTTAGCCAAAATACTACATACACAATTAATGCCGCAGCCACCGTATTCCTCAGATTTGCCCCCCTGTGACTTTTTCTTGTTTCCGGAACTGAACGCTGACGCTACGAGATAAAGGCGGCATCGAAGGAGCTGAACAAGATCACAAAAAAATATTTTTTTGAAGGATTGGAAAAAACGTTGGCACAAGTGTATAATATCTGGCGGGGATACAATATAGATATTCATGAATAAATAATTTTTGAAAAAACACCAAAATATGCGATACTTTTCGAACAGACCTCGTATAAAATAAATTAGAAACGGATTGATGCAGTTATAATTCGAATCTAAAGGTCGTCATGTGTTGGAGTAGCTTCCTAACGTTTCCTTAGCACGATTGGGGAGTTTCAGTGGTCTTCCAATCTCCGATACTGGATGCTGGATCGGAGGACGTACACGACGGCCTTTAGACCCCAAAAAGAACAGCATCATTTCACTTACTGACCGCAAAAGTCTTTATAAATTTCAAATTCTAGATAACGTTCTAGGAATCGCCACGAATACGCAGGACTAGAACAATGATCTATATTTCCATAACATTTATGAACCGAGGAAACAATCCGAAAATCAATAACTTTATCTATTTGGAATTATTACATGGCAAATTATCAACAATTTTGACAGCAGTTGGTTGCATTTTCTAGAAAGATTACGTACTTACAAAAGTACTGCCGAAGTATTCCTAACAGTTCTCTCCGAAATGAGACGAATCTACGCAGTTTGCTGTGCTCCTGTGCTATGACTAACTTACATTTTTTTCAGTCAGCCATAAAAGTAAAATCAGTAGGTACAATCGTAAATTTATACGTTTAAACATCTAATTAAGTCAAACTGTGCAACTACAGCCAAAAATTTCAGCTCGGAATAAGTAGGTACTTTGCCAAGAAATGAGAAAAATTTCGTCAGTGATGGTGTTTTCAAAACGGATAGAGTAAACACGACCATCTCGTAGGTATTCTTACTGTGTCATCCGATACAAAAATTTTTATTAGCAACACTTGTACAATAATAGTTATGTTTTAAATAAATTCAAGAAAAATATTAGCTTACTAAATGTTTTAATAAAGGTAAAACTAAAATACTGATATGCAAGGGTAGAAAAAGCAGGGAAAGGGGAAATATAAAGATAGGAGACGAAAAATTAGAAGAAGTGGCTGATTTTAGATACCTAGGAAGTCAGATAAGTCAGGACGGAAGGAGCAGTAGGGATATAAAGCAGAGGATAGCGCAGGGTCGTGTTGCCTTTAATAAAAAGAAGTCACTTCTATGCCCGCGAACGGTTAATTAAGAAATTCCAAAAAAGTTTCTAATGGTGTATGTTTGGAGCACGGCATTGTACGGGTGCGAAACATGAACAGTGGGCGCGGCGGAAAAGAAAAGGTTAGAAGCGTTCGAAATGTGGTGTTATAGGCGGATGATGAGGATATCTTGGGTAGAAAAGGTTAGAAATGAAGAGGTATTGGAAAGAATAGGAGAACAGTCAATAAAAAATAGGCGAGATAGGTTCTTAGGCATGAAGGTCTAGTCAGAGACATATTAGAAGCAGAAACAGGAGTTAGGAGAGGTAGAAGTAGACCTAGATTAGATTACTGTTGGCAAATAGTTAAGGATGTGGGCTGTTCTAGTTTTAGGGAAATGCGAAATTTAGCTCAGGTTAGGAAAGAGTGGAGGTACGTGTCCAACCAGTCTTAGGACTGACGACCTTATGATGATGATGACTAAATGTTTGACTTTATATTGATATTATTTAGATTTATTATAGAACGAGGAGGATAAAAAATAGATGACACTGGAGAGAAATTCAGGACAGATACATGTATGTGTGTATCTAATGTTATTCATAAAATATAAACATTTTATCATCCATACTTTTATTTTTTGGTAAAATTTAGGTCATTCCTACAAATGGTCGAAACAGGGCAAAGGACAACGGACTTCAAACGCACGCCGTCCTGCGAAATACAGGACGGATGACAACCGTAGCCCAACATAGGCTAACTATTGATTATCCTGCAGGACTTGAAAATAATAATGCTCTATTGATGAAATATAAAAATAATTAAATTATTTTTACTTTATAGATGACAAATTAGCATTTACAAATTCCTTCCCCGTTTTCTTCCGTGTTAATCTTAATCCCACTTTATAAAAATAATACATAAGTTGCAGTTCTAATTTTTGTGTGGCTCATTAAATACCTAAATATAATGGTGTTCTTCTTTGCGAATGTTGTAGAATAATTTGCTTTCACAAGATGCTATACCTACTTATGTACATTTGTTCAATAGTTTCCTATCTAACACGATGTTTAAATAAGCTGATCTTGTTTAAACAAAATACATATACCTATACATATACGCATGTAAATATAGAATACTTCCCGTTTTGATAACCTTTACTGTGACTTTCATAAGTCTCAAACGCATGTCTAGTTTTTATCAAATATTTGTTCGTTATGCTTCAGTCAAAAACGGTTAATTTTGTTAATTAATTTTTGCAATTCTTTCGCTTTCAATTTTTGTAATAGAAATTCTTTAAACAAAACATTTAAATATATATAAATATAGATCGTCTTTCATCAGATGTGTGTCCTGTTCACTTAGAGAAAGGTTCACAATAACTTTGATCGTCTACGACCGATATTAGTTCGTGCCGTTTAACCACGCTGTACATTTCTCTAAGTGAACGGACTATATGTCGGTACAATAATAGTTTGTTTTTATCGCGCGTCTTATTCATAAAAGATGATTTGTGACTCTACAATTGTCAGCATCAAAGGTGTAAAAAGGTGACGCACTATTGACCCGTTGACAATGTGTTCATTATGGCATTCTAGTTTACCTTTATTTTGTTTTAATATACATTAAGCATCGAGGTGTACGGTACAGTTTCAGCTTATTTTTAGCCTTCTGAATGAAAATCCAAACTCTTTAATTCTTAATCATTTAAAACAAAAAGTACATGTACCTACATTATATGTATATATAGGTATATACATCGTTTATAACAAACCGTTGAATATACAGAAAAAAAATCAAAAGGAATTTTGTATTATCTAACGTTTTCTTTACGTATTGATTTACTATATTCTGTGTGGCGACTACAATACATTACATCACCGTTTGCTGTCCCATTTGACAATTTTTGAGTGTCAAGGATAACAGTATCATTTACGAAAATAACTTCACTGTCCTGCTATAATCGATTCGCTTGCTTTGGCGGTATTTTTTCTAACGTACCTATTAGCAATGTAATTTTCCTCTAATGCTTGAAACTTGTGTGTTGTCGTTTGTTTCTTAAGCATTTTAATGGAGATTTTTCATTAATATCTTATTGCATATTATTTTTTTATATTTTTATTATTTCTTATTTTTCGGTGATTTTGCTAAACGTGCGGTAACGCGGCCCGTGGAGCGCGGCAATCCACGCGTCTTGCTCATCAATTTTGTAAAGGGTCGGCCGGCAGTGTCGAGGAATTCTACCAGAGAAAAATGAAACAACAAACATCAGCAATAATAATTTAATAAGTATAACAAGAAACCTACCTAATGGAAATTGGTAATTACGATTGTATTAGGATAAGCCGTTCGTCCTAAGTTGACTTTTTTACATCGTGTCTTCCACAAATATGACACAAGCCCAATGTTTGTATTTGTAGTAGCAGCGTGGTATTGACAGTAAGAAAACATAATCTATTATGCATGTAAGCAGTAATTAATGCATCAGAAACAAATGCCTTGCACAAGTTCGTGCATGTTATGATTATTTTTTGTGTGATTCACACTTCCAGAAAATGAAACAATAGTTATTCATGTTCGAAGAAAATTGTATTATTTTATAATGTATTGTATAATAAACGTATATATTATTGTAATAGGTAGTAAAATTCTGAGATTTTTTGATTTTAGCTAACAAAATATGTACATGGTTACAAAATTATTAAAATTGAAATATATATATTATTAGGAAGAACTGAACCTAAAACGTGAATTTCAAGATGGTGGCCTAACCTTAACTTTGACGCCATCTTGATTTTACCTTGAAGCTACTCTTTAAAAGAAAAGCATTTAAACTATTTTTTGCAACAAAACCGCACCTGATCATTAACCTAAATACGCAGAGAAGAAAAGACGCTTTGATTAGTTAATTTTAATTGTTCATTATATGATTAATTGCAAATACAATTAAAACGTAAAATGATTTGAAATCCCACTAAGAGGGTAAAATAAACAATCAACTTGTAATGCGTGAGGTGATATGCACCGTGGGTTAGGTTTGGTTACGATATGGGGGATCGCAAGAACCTATCTTTTGATTGGCTTGTGTAAAATTCTATGCACCAGGGTTTAACTGGTATGCAATAGGTTGGTTTATGTGATCGAAATGCGTGAGGTGATATCCACTGTGGGTTTGGGTTAGGTTTGGTTACGATATGTAAATGCTATTCAGTATTTGAACAGACTTAACTAGTTTGGTACCTACATATACACCACTGCAATTGCAGCATTATTAACCGTGAATATTTTTGTTGTTAAAACCAGTTTCTTTTCAAATTTGCGCAAGTAGGTACCTATCTAACCTTAAAATATCTCTACCTTCACTTCTTTACACATGTATAGTATTACGTATTATGTATGTTTATGGATAGTTGTAGGTGTGTACGGCTCTAATAACGTAAGTACAGCTGCACGAAGATGCGAAATGCGCTGTTGACTATCTAGGTCATTGCTACTACACAATTGCCAGCTTAATGTTTATGGTTGACCCCAAACAATAACACATTTAGCTTCATTCGCATGACTTTCAATCTTTGGATCCAGTGTATAATTGCGAACAGATATATTTAACAACTGATATACCTACAAACGCTGGATAATTCTATGTAAAGCTACAATAAATGGCGAATATTCACTCAACTATATTCTACGCACTTTTAAGTGCTACAACTAACTGAAACTTCGTTTATATGTACAGGTAATTTAGAATGCCATGAGCCTTGACCTTAGGTTGTGCGGTGATAAAGCTCTGTCCGTCACTGATTTCCACCAATCTCTCCAACATAAATATATTTACCTAGTTGAACCTATTAGTAATGTAATTTTCCTCTAATGCTTGAAACTTGTGTGTTTTTGTTATATCCTTTTTAACAAATGAACGGCTAGACTGATGTTTTAACTGAAAAATTTTTCGTTTTGCTGTAAGTTGCGTTTTGTTATTCCATGTCAGTTGCGTTTTCTTATACCACGTTTTGTCACGTTTCACAGGAACAGGATAAAAAAAAGTATCCCATGTCCGTCTCCTGGTTGTAAGGTACTTCCGCATCAATTTTCAGCCAAATCGGTTCAGCCGTTCTTGAGTTATAAATAGTGTAACTAACACGACTTTCTTTTATATATATAGATAATAGATTATAACAAATAATGCAATTACTTTGCTATAGAAATCAATGGCTGGCTATCAAATGTAAAATGTTTAGTACATATATATATGTGATATGTATATACCGCCGAAACGAGTACACTAAAAATTAAATTTGTTGTCATATACTTCAATTGTTTATTATTTATCTATTAATGTGGATGACAAAACAAAAATTAAATGTGGTATTATCAGTTAATAACGTAAAAACCTAATTTGCCTTAATTTTGTTTGAGTTGAAGAGCAGATGAAAAACAGAAAACAACACATTATTTTTAAAACATCAAAAAATTGCCTGACATAATTGGATTGGCATGTTGACATGTGGGGGAAATTAATTAATTGATTTTAATGATTTATTGATAAAATTGCTAGGAAATGTAAAACATTTTTCATCAATTTTACTAAGACTAAGATGAAGAACACCGAGGGGGACGGAAGGTTCAAAAAGTAATAAATTTTGCGTTACGTAATTTTTGAACATTCCCTAATCAAAACATTTTTTTTTTAATTAATATATGTATTTTCATATTCTGTAAAGAGCATGTGTGCAATTTACTCATCATTAACTTTGGCGGCACTATCTTGAAAATGTATAGAGCGTATAATATCTACAAACATGTTATGATTTCCTGGCAACCATTAGGCACAACGTACACCAACATTTTTAAGCGTCAGTTGGCGACAAACAGACATGTAACGGTTATCAATTTGCTAAGGAAATTATATCGCAACATACACATATAAAGTCAAATGCAGGTTGTCTCGTGTTGCTAAGTCGAAGTTGTCGCCAGTCTTACAATTAGCTAATTATACTTCTAAGAGGAAATGTCTTCGAAAACATTTTTATAATATGTTATGATTTTTGCACAAAAGAGTATGATGCAACAGCTTTCAGTGTATATAGTAAAACTTTTGTCAAAACTCTGTAAACTTAAAACTTACTCAATTTAAAGAAAAAGGTACTGCTTCCTTATGATGTGAAATGCACTTCTGTAAGGGTATGTTGAAGAAGGATTCCCCGATTCGTTGGTATGATGTACCATAACCCATGAACGTATTTTTAGGTTAGGTTATGATGAGAAGAGATTCCCTGATTGCTTATGTGAAATGGTATGCTAAAGGTTTTCGTTAGGTTATGGTGGAAAAAGTTCCGATTAGCTTGTATAAAGCGCCATAACCCATGGATTTGTTTTTAGACTAGATTAGGGTGAGAGGGGATTCCCTGATTAACTAATGTGAATTGCTATGCATCAAAGATTTTCGTTAGGTTATAGTGAAAAGGGTTCCGATTAGCTTGTATGAAGCGTTACGACCCATGGACTTATTTTTAGACTAGATTAGGGTAAGGGGGGGATTCCCTGATTGGTTTATCTGAATTGCTATGCATCAAAGATTTTCGTTAGGTTATAGTGAAAAAGTTTTGCTGATTAACATGAACGAAATATATGTATCTATAGGACTACGGTAAATCAAAGCTGCGAACATTATCCGGTTCTAAAACCGCACTATAACGGAAACCTTCACCGCCTCACTCCCCCCACTCAATAAGACCGTAGACCGCCCCCTCCTCCTATTTGAGTTACATAACTTAAACCTAAGTTTCAACTTCAATAAGGACATCCATCTGAGGAACTTGGAAACCTAGTTTGCCTTACATCAAGGAATGTTTGTTTATATTTAACAAATAACATAATATTAATGTATATACCCTATGTCTATTGTATATACATGAGTATGTATGTCAGATCCGAAATCTCTCATCGTTTTAACATGCAAACGAAAGATTTAAAATTGCAAAAAAGAACTTCCGACTACAATACACCCATGTCATGCATACACATTTGCGTAGCAGGCAATTTTTATGGGTCACAAAATTAATGACACATGGGATGTTCAACCGAGATAATTTATTTAAATTGTCTCTATCGGACCGAAGCGCGAATATATGTACATATGTACATTCACATAATAGACCAAAATAAAACGTAAGTAAAGAATCATAATAAAATAGGCCAAAAAGCTAGCCATGTCAGTTCTTATCCTATGTGAGATTTTTGAAAACGGCTACAACGCGTTGTGCCACACAAGAAAAGCCGTAAGGAATTTTTTAATATAAAAATACGTAGTTACCTACATATTTTGAAATGTTTATTAACGTCAGATAAAAACTTTTACAAAATTTTTATCTCTTTTTTGATTTCTTAATTGCTGTTACGCAGAGTGTGATTTTGCACGTGAATGTATGAATGACACGTATGCCAGAAACTCTGGTAGAGTTAATATGAATTTTGTAAAATATAAAAGTTCTACTTCAAGACTGTAGTTTTTAATACGAAAATGAGTTTCGGTCGATTGTAACGAAACTTTAAGAAAATGTTCTTTGAATCATCCTTATCACAAGTCTCAATCGGTACATATTTTAAAACTCCTCAATTTTCGACTTAAAGCCGTTCAACCTCACCTCCAAAATTTTTTCAAATGTTAGGTATTCTAAATTTATGTACCAATTTTCAATATATTTTAGTACATCAGCATGGGCCATCGATCAAACCCATTTCGAACTTTACCCATTCACCCACAATTGCTTATGATGTCTTCCATTTGTACTAGGTTGTTCAAATGTCAAGTAGTAGACGGAAAAATCGTCGTCTAAATTAATGAAAATTTTTCTAAAGGTAATGGGTCACATCATGAAAGATGTTCAGTAGTTCAGCTCATTGCTATCTTTTTCGTTTAAAGCGGTGGTATATAAAAGAACCACAATCCCACAATTGTATATGTGTACCTAGAGACAAGTGCAAACCTGTTCGTGTGCCATTGTCATACCCATACCATATCTACCTGCACGACGTATGTACATCCCACAGAACAGGTAAAAGTGCCTACAAAATATTAATTATTCATTATTCCTATTCTTGTATAAAAAGAAAAGTTTTTTGTACCGACGACCCCCAACTAAAAACAACAAAAAATACATTTACATTGAAAGGACTAAAGAGGACCTGAGGTAGAGGGGTAGTCGGTAGATCCGAAGACTACTTCCTAAGGAATCCGAAACTACCCCCCAAAAAAAAAGGTAGCCACGACATTACCCTTTACGAAATGGTTTACTGGGGTACAATGGGGTAGTGTATGATGCTGAACACTTCAGATATGAAGTTATCGACATGCTTACCCAAAGAAAATGATGTAACTAGATACGTACTTGCAATTTCAAGATATCTAGTTATTTTTAAATGAATCAAATTAGTTCTAACATTAAGTACTAAGTACGTTCATTTACTGAATAGTCTGCCCTAGTAGCACATTTAAAAATAAGTTCAAATTTCGTTTAATAAATCAATAATAAGTTGAACTTTGTTTCGTTTTTATTTTTTTATAAATGACGTGTTGTACTGAGATAGAAAACCTCATATTTAAAATGGGTAATTGCTCATTTGATGTGCCATGGTTGCTCAAATCAATATTGAAGAACACGAACCACGAACAGCAAACGCGGAAACGAGTTCTTTGCAACAAAGAGCTGATTGTTACGCCTGCGTCGAACCAGCTGACAGAACAGCTGACGTCGTTCCCTCACCTCCCGCGAAAACAATCAGCTGGCGCGTTCGCCTGTATTCTGTATTCTCCTGTCAGTTGTGTTCTAAACGTGGTCGAGTGATTACAGTCGAAACAAAAACAACAAGGTTCGTGAGTAAACTATGTTGTAGGTGTTAACCTTTTAGAAGTGGCACGAAAATGTCACCGCTGACATTGTTGTTATTTTCAAGGGCATCAATGTCTATCTGATTCATTGTGCAGTTCGAAATGTTTGCGAATCGTACAAAACTAAATATAAGAAACGAAATTACGTTATGGCATTTAAAAATTATTTAATTAATATTAAAAAGGGTAACGGTTTTTATTAATTTCTCAATCTTCTTCACCAGAAACCCATTTAGTTTTAAGAAGGAACGACTAACTAAATCTTTCACTGCGATCGATGTTTTCATTGTAAGTGTAAGTTTCATCATCCTTGTTTCGTAACAAAGATGGAGTTCTCGTGTAGCGTTCTTTTCTTATTCGAAACGAATTAACAAATTAAACATTGAATTAATTACTAGGACCTAAAAATATTTCAAAAAAGGAAAGTAGGTACCTAGATATCTTTTAAAAACCGATCGTCAGGACGCGTTTGCGTGGTACAATTTTGATCTCTTGCTCGTCTGCGATTCTACAACATTTGAGTACCTAACTACCTATTCGCATTAAGTCACCACGAAAACAAACGTTGTTAGTATAATGAGCCATTGTTATTAACAATTAATGGCAGTCTGTTTTTAAAGTAAAACGAAGCTTGACGATAATTTGCCATGATTTGTTTAATAGCCTTTAAATTCTATCTTATCGTTTAGCAATAAATACTGAACGGTAGATGTTCTTAAGTCATTATTTGTTATGTTTTTATTAATTAATTAAAGAATGCGTCTAGTAGATACTGACTACTAAATTTGTGGCATAAGAAGTTATAAAATTCCGGGAATTTCAGTTGTACATCAAGCGTTAACGTGTTTATAATCGTATTAATTGTTTGCGCAATTTATTTGGGTACCTAATCAATGTATTTGTTTATTTGACTGATAAACGTTGAATATGCCGTGTATAGATAAAGTATGAAGTCAGACAGTACGACGCTTTTTTGAAAATGATTACGTACCTATTCTACTACCAAAAACAATGCTTGCAGTCATTAGTGAAGTTCGTTTTTTTAATGAGTGTCATGAATAATGCAGTTATCATACTCATTATAATAGAAGTAGCAGAATATGTTTTTATTAGTTGTTTTTTTTTTTAAAAATTGCGGAATTGAGTGCTTCGAGTGACTTATAAAGCGAACACGAAATGAATTCCACTTTTAGATTTTGACGTAGGTACCTATAGGTAATAAAAGTTTGGATGCGTACTCGTATGCGTATTACGTTTCCACTTAGATATATCACCCAAGAAAGCATTATTATTTATAATAAATAATAACGGATTTGTATGAATACGACAATGTTCTCTTATTTTTACATAAAGTATTTGATATTTTGATTATGGAACAATAACAAACATGGCACACACCAGATATTTAAAGTAAAATGCCTCACGTAAAATTAATTAACATAACGATTAATTATAAAAACACTGACAATATAAAATTCAACGAGTTTTCATTAAACGCAACTTAAGCGCTTTAATGTTTGCTTGCGTTACGATGACCTTCAACTAGAAGTTGTTTTTAATGCCTGGTTTGCTTGAAGAAATAGAAAACTACAACTTCCATGCAAATAAATAAGGAAATATGTGATACCAAAATTGCTAATTATTGTTGATAATCTGACATTCTTAGCTTTGGATATGTATGTGTCCTAATAATCGTCTATTTTAAAGGAATATGTTCGAAATGTTTACTGCAAAATCTATATATAACAATAAATTGAAAGCCCATTTCACTATCTAGTTTTAGTTTCGAATGAAGATCTAGTTTCTTGGTGGTTATGCATACATATACGACACATAGTTGTAATACCTCAGAGTTTGAATCAGTTTCATATTTGTAACTACTAAGCATAAAAACTGACAATTTTGGCGAATAGTTGCGAGGAAGGTTTATTTTTGAAAGTGAAGCAGTTGTATTTGTTTAAAGAAATAATGAAGCTATTTTGTTTCAGAAGATGTTCAATGCTTTGGCCAGTTACCTCCTAGGAGCACCAACCACGACCAACTCAACTGATGAGACGGAAGAGAACAACAATTTAAGACTGACTTCTGTAGTGTCTGACGATGATTGGGTAGTGGTCGATAGGGATGACGAAAGGGACAGTATAGGCAATTCCGAAGTGGAATCGGACTTATCAGAACCATCGGACGACTGTGATAACACTATCGATAACCATCACTATTTGCCTTGTCTCTTAACAAGAACTAGTTCCGTCTCATCGTTACCGTGCACCACAATCGACGAATCGTGGTACATTACTCCACCCCCTTGTTTCACATCCGCTGGTCCCATTGTAATGGAAACTTCGCCCCTAGAGAATCTTTTAATCGAACATCCTAGTATGAGCGTCTATCATCAACATTCCCAAAGAGGAAATCATTATGTTAGGCATAATTTGGAAACTGTACCTGTTTTTTCTGTAGAAAAGTTAGTCGAAGATGAAACATTAGAAACCAGAGAGGCACCTGTACAACAAGTACAAGACAGGCGTCCGAGAAATGACAGAACAAGTCTCGTGCCACATAGAAGTAGATTAGATATTATCAAACAAGAAGAGAAGCAAAGGCTCAAAACAAAACAAGCACAAAAGGTAATCTATTATTTCATAAAAAATTGTGATATTAACATGGGTCATTTGTTTCGCTCAAAGCAAATTGTTACTTAATTTTGTTTTCTAACTTTTTATCAGGTACAAATCCAGAAGGCATGTCAGTCGCTTAAACGTAGGTACCTGGAACGCAATAATAAGGCTCGTGAAGTAAACAATCGCAACAGACGACAGCGTCGTGGTGAGAAGTCACAAGGCGCAAATCGTTCTTATGCTAACAATAACAGAAAGTGCTGAGAGCACAAACCTGATCTCATCGTCAAAAACGCCAACCTAATACATGTGAGAGTAAGTTGTACAAAGTATGCTGATGTATATTTTTCAAGTCTTTTATCCCTTCCCATTTTCTTCTTCCTTACACGCATTACAATTTTATTTCACATTAAATTCAAAATTGACCTATGAACAAGTCTAAAAAGTGCAAGTTAAAAAATTATTAATATCTTAAAAGCGACTTCAGGAATGTAATTCAGTACCTCAAAAAAAAAAAAAAGATTGAAATGGTAATCAATTTTTGGTATTAATAAGTGTAATTGTAATTCTAGAGTAAGTGGTATAATCGTTTCAAATATAGGTACCTTATGTATATACATATTTAACTGCCATTCAGCTGTGGTGTATCAATATATTTTAAAAACAAAACCTATAGTTTGCTGCAATTCGTGGTAACCCATTTATAGAAAATCAAAGTAAATTGTGATTTTAGAATGTAACCAAAGCACCTAGTTGTGTTCAGATATATGTATAATAGGCATACTTGAAGCAACTTACTTTTTCGGAATTGGGTTAAAGAAGTATTTTTAATTTGTAGACCTTTCATTAATTTCATTTCATGTTTGTTGTAGTAGTAATGTAAGATTTAGAATGCTTCCAACTTGTTTATTTTCACATTTAATATATGTTGGCCAGGTAATATAATTGATTAACCAGTTGATAATAGCGCAACAAAAAGTAGGTACAAAAAAATAAGAAAATGTTTAAAAAACGCTAGACTAATTTAAACTAATATTCATTTTTTCTTATAATTTCACTGAAGTACTATTGTCAATTATTGTTGCGCTATTTTTATATTTCAGCAAAAGAGAAAAAATCCGACTTCTCTGAATCAGAGTTTTGTCAGAGATTTATATCTTTCTTTAAGCGATTCTATAAGTCCAAGCAAATTGTATAGTTATAAATTTTAAATCTAGCCATGCTTGCTTAAATTGCTTACTTAAATATGAACACGGAGTATTTAATAATTTTATACAGCATGGGAAAACTCACATACTTATAATATGATAAGTACGATATATATCAATAACTTTTCAAAAAAATATCAATGAAATTAAATAAGAAGTCGTAGCGTGCAATTCAAAGATCAATAACTACTAAATTACTAAATTTAGTTAAAAAAAAAATAAACAAGCAATAAGGCCAGCACAAAAAATTATGTTTTTAACGTATAATTTGCATAGCTTTTGAAACTGTTATTTACTACAGATAACTTTATCACTCACAAGTATTCTATATAAATACGTCTTGTACATATATTGTATTAATTTTATTTAATCTGACTAACTTAACTGTTGTTATTTCTTTAAGTTACTAGTTGTGTTAGAAATAATTGTATGAATGTAACGAATATTGTGTAAAAATAGTATCTACTAGCAGGCTAGTTATAGGATGTAAATATTATGGAGAGCTTCTGGTTGAATGTTTTACAGGTGCACTTTCATGTTGTATGTGAAATTCGAATTTAAAAAATCGATTAAAAAAATAACTAAACGAAAAATTCTAAAAATAAAAGTAAAATAATGTACCTACAACAGCAACAGTTGTTTTCTTTCTATTCCTCATAATAACTACTTAGTGCACAATAAAAGGACAATTTTAAAAAGAAGTAGATAAATACATATATAATTGGTATTGATGACGTGTTTAGGGTATTTTGAAACATTACAATAATTAAATATAAAAATAATGTACTTTTTTTATTAAATTTTCTGAACATTTAAAACTTTCATTTTACTTTTAATAGTTAGTTACCTATGTTACGGTAAACGTTTAAACACATTAATTTAATTTAATAAATGAGGGATCTGAGAGAACCATAAAAACTTTAACTAAGATGTATTTTAATTAGTTTCTCCCGTTATCATAAAGGAAACTTTCTGTTCAAAGTAATTCAAAATTGTAGATACAAAGTACCTATTGAGAGCATGTAACAAGTTAGTTTCTTTCATAATGCCATAACCGATTTTGCATCGTTGAAATTAAACAATTTAAAACATTTAATATGCAGTTCGAATGTACCAAGGAAAAAATAAAATTGTGTTTCCCCTTTATCTAAATAAGAAAAAATGGGCAATTCTCGATCAAGTGCAGCTGTTTTTAAAAAAGCTGTGTACTTTAAAATGTTAAACAAATATGTAGCAAAGGAAATATTTTACAGAAACTGCAGTTATAAAACTCGAAAGAACCCATTACGCACAAGCAGACAAAAATCTTGTAATATTTAATTTATTATTCATATGCGTGTAATTTTGATTCGTGTTAGTTGTATATGTGAATTTTTTACAATGTTTGTAAACAATATGAGTATTATCATGTATTATTTTATCAGTTTTGTGTTTAGTCAGTATATTAGGTGTAACCCGCATAACCACAGAATTACCACGTGAAATTTATACCTTACCATGTTGAAATTTAAACAGCTTTTTCCCAAAAAATGTTCAGTTATTGGTATGATCCATGTCAAAGCACTTCCAGGTAACAAACTAATTGATTAAAAGTAACATAATTGAACTTTATTATTTGCACTATCACTACTCACATCATGCAAAACACGCGGGACAACAGCGAGGACTAACCTAAAAAATCATAGATTACTGATAGATTACTAAAAACATAGACTTAAAAAATATAAATCATAGATAAGAACTAAGTAACAGAGTTTGATAAAAGGAAAAGTATGAAATAATTTTTATTGCCGCTAGAGGCGTCACCACACAGACATTTTATTCTAATAAGTAATTAAGTAAAATAACAGAACCGTAATAAAGTATTTTTGCATTATATATTTTATATTTTTTCTTAATGCTTTAAAAGGTGTTGACAAATTTAAGATCTTTTAGGCACTTCAGGTTTTGAAGGTTCAATTAAAACGATAATCGAAAGCGCATTACAAGACGCTCAGATATATGTTGAAAATAAAGTAGTAAGTAATGATAATAAAACTAATTTGCTCTAAGAATGAGAAATAAAAATGACTTTTTAAGGACGGATTGTTAATTGAGAATATGCATGATTTGCCGTACGTCAAAGGAACTAATTTAGGACCGGAAATAACTGCCATGATGACTAAAGTGTGTTCAGAAACAAAAAGACTGGCAAAGAACGTTCCATGTGGTGTGCAAGTAAAAATTGATTATTTATTATTACAAATATCACTAACTGTCGTACGTTTGTAAGGTTTTAGCAACTGGAAACAAGCATGCGTTAGCAATAGCTCAAGCGTGTTCGCTCGATTTTATTCGCGCAGAAGGTTTTGTTTTCGGCCATGTTGCCGATGAAGGGTACATTGACGCATGCGCAGGAGAAATTTTACGATATCGTAGAAACACCGGGGCTACTAATGTGTTAATTTTTACAGACATAAAAAAGAAACACAGGCATGTTTGATTAATGAAAATGAACCCTAACTAAAAATAAAATGTTTTTTTTTTTATAGTTCTCACGCAATTACCGACGACTTAACAATAATAGAGACTGCAAAGGCAGCTGAATTCTTCAAAAGCGATGGTCTTATAATCACAGGAAAGGAAACTGGTGATCTCGTGAATATTAATGATCTAAACGCATTGAAAGCATCGACGTCACTACCAATAATTATGGGATCTGGAATAACAAAAGACAATTTTGGCGATTATTTAGATGCAGATGCATTTATTGTAGGTTCCCATTTTAAGCAAGGCGGAATATGGAATACAGATGTTTGCGAAAAACGGGTCAAACAGTTCATGAGTATAATTAAAAGACTAAAATTATAAAATGTTNTGGATTTGTTTTTAGACTAGATTAGGGTGAGAGGGGATTCCCTGATTAACTAATGTGAATTGCTATGCATCAAAGATTTTCGTTAGGTTATAGTGAAAAGGGTTCCGATTAGCTTGTATGAAGCGTTACGACCCATGGACTTATTTTTAGACTAGATTAGGGTAAGGGGGGGATTCCCTGATTGGTTTATCTGAATTGCTATGCATCAAAGATTTTCGTTAGGTTATAGTGAAAAAGTTTTGCTGATTAACATGAACGAAATATATGTATCTATAGGACTACGGTAAATCAAAGCTGCGAACATTATCCGGTTCTAAAACCGCACTATAACGGAAACCTTCACCGCCTCACTCCCCCCACTCAATAAGACCGTAGACCGCCCCCTCCTCCTATTTGAGTTACATAACTTAAACCTAAGTTTCAACTTCAATAAGGACATCCATCTGAGGAACTTGGAAACCTAGTTTGCCTTACATCAAGGAATGTTTGTTTATATTTAACAAATAACATAATATTAATGTATATACCCTATGTCTATTGTATATACATGAGTATGTATGTCAGATCCGAAATCTCTCATCGTTTTAACATGCAAACGAAAGATTTAAAATTGCAAAAAAGAACTTCCGACTACAATACACCCATGTCATGCATACACATTTGCGTAGCAGGCAATTTTTATGGGTCACAAAATTAATGACACATGGGATGTTCAACCGAGATAATTTATTTAAATTGTCTCTATCGGACCGAAGCGCGAATATATGTACATATGTACATTCACATAATAGACCAAAATAAAACGTAAGTAAAGAATCATAATAAAATAGGCCAAAAAGCTAGCCATGTCAGTTCTTATCCTATGTGAGATTTTTGAAAACGGCTACAACGCGTTGTGCCACACAAGAAAAGCCGTAAGGAATTTTTTAATATAAAAATACGTAGTTACCTACATATTTTGAAATGTTTATTAACGTCAGATAAAAACTTTTACAAAATTTTTATCTCTTTTTTGATTTCTTAATTGCTGTTACGCAGAGTGTGATTTTGCACGTGAATGTATGAATGACACGTATGCCAGAAACTCTGGTAGAGTTAATATGAATTTTGTAAAATATAAAAGTTCTACTTCAAGACTGTAGTTTTTAATACGAAAATGAGTTTCGGTCGATTGTAACGAAACTTTAAGAAAATGTTCTTTGAATCATCCTTATCACAAGTCTCAATCGGTACATATTTTAAAACTCCTCAATTTTCGACTTAAAGCCGTTCAACCTCACCTCCAAAATTTTTTCAAATGTTAGGTATTCTAAATTTATGTACCAATTTTCAATATATTTTAGTACATCAGCATGGGCCATCGATCAAACCCATTTCGAACTTTACCCATTCACCCACAATTGCTTATGATGTCTTCCATTTGTACTAGGTTGTTCAAATGTCAAGTAGTAGACGGAAAAATCGTCGTCTAAATTAATGAAAATTTTTCTAAAGGTAATGGGTCACATCATGAAAGATGTTCAGTAGTTCAGCTCATTGCTATCTTTTTCGTTTAAAGCGGTGGTATATAAAAGAACCACAATCCCACAATTGTATATGTGTACCTAGAGACAAGTGCAAACCTGTTCGTGTGCCATTGTCATACCCATACCATATCTACCTGCACGACGTATGTACATCCCACAGAACAGGTAAAAGTGCCTACAAAATATTAATTATTCATTATTCCTATTCTTGTATAAAAAGAAAAGTTTTTTGTACCGACGACCCCCAACTAAAAACAACAAAAAATACATTTACATTGAAAGGACTAAAGAGGACCTGAGGTAGAGGGGTAGTCGGTAGATCCGAAGACTACTTCCTAAGGAATCCGAAACTACCCCCCAAAAAAAAAGGTAGCCACGACATTACCCTTTACGAAATGGTTTACTGGGGTACAATGGGGTAGTGTATGATGCTGAACACTTCAGATATGAAGTTATCGACATGCTTACCCAAAGAAAATGATGTAACTAGATACGTACTTGCAATTTCAAGATATCTAGTTATTTTTAAATGAATCAAATTAGTTCTAACATTAAGTACTAAGTACGTTCATTTACTGAATAGTCTGCCCTAGTAGCACATTTAAAAATAAGTTCAAATTTCGTTTAATAAATCAATAATAAGTTGAACTTTGTTTCGTTTTTATTTTTTTATAAATGACGTGTTGTACTGAGATAGAAAACCTCATATTTAAAATGGGTAATTGCTCATTTGATGTGCCATGGTTGCTCAAATCAATATTGAAGAACACGAACCACGAACAGCAAACGCGGAAACGAGTTCTTTGCAACAAAGAGCTGATTGTTACGCCTGCGTCGAACCAGCTGACAGAACAGCTGACGTCGTTCCCTCACCTCCCGCGAAAACAATCAGCTGGCGCGTTCGCCTGTATTCTGTATTCTCCTGTCAGTTGTGTTCTAAACGTGGTCGAGTGATTACAGTCGAAACAAAAACAACAAGGTTCGTGAGTAAACTATGTTGTAGGTGTTAACCTTTTAGAAGTGGCACGAAAATGTCACCGCTGACATTGTTGTTATTTTCAAGGGCATCAATGTCTATCTGATTCATTGTGCAGTTCGAAATGTTTGCGAATCGTACAAAACTAAATATAAGAAACGAAATTACGTTATGGCATTTAAAAATTATTTAATTAATATTAAAAAGGGTAACGGTTTTTATTAATTTCTCAATCTTCTTCACCAGAAACCCATTTAGTTTTAAGAAGGAACGACTAACTAAATCTTTCACTGCGATCGATGTTTTCATTGTAAGTGTAAGTTTCATCATCCTTGTTTCGTAACAAAGATGGAGTTCTCGTGTAGCGTTCTTTTCTTATTCGAAACGAATTAACAAATTAAACATTGAATTAATT
>NW_020439038.1:39562-63685 GCF_000699045.2 Agrilus planipennis | reverse complement strand
TCAACTTGCGTTTTCCTAAACGCTTAAAGGGGTTACTGTACGATTTTTCTTCATCGCTATTATCGGAGTCGTTTTCAGTATTACGAAATACATCAGTAAAATCCTGAAATATTAAAATTAATACATTTATTACATTAACGATTTATCGATTAATCGACAATTGAATATCACCTGAAAGAAAATTTTCTTATATTATTTAATACATGTTAAAATTGATGTAAATATAATCTAAATTACACTATTAAATGCTTTATTTTTTCTTTGTTTTATTTTCTGTGTAATGTTTTTGCAAACGGCTTACGTAAAAACTGGAAACCGTAGTTAGTTAACTACTTATTACAATACATAATCAAATTAGGCGTTAACCGAGATTAACAACAGAATATATATAAATATAAGTATAATGAGAAATACTAACTTTTTCTTGTCAATTGTAAAAACTGTAAATAATTTAATTTTAGCACATTAAAAATTATTAATAGAATATTTTACAAGTTCTTGTTATAAGGTTAATTAGTTAGATTGTTAGATAAATTGAAAAGGCCTGTTGTTACCATAAATGACTTACCAAAGTGTAATTTCTTTTTTTTCTTGGATGTCCGGGACTAATTCCAGCATCTTCAAATTGACATAATTCTTTTCTACGAGCAGGCTTTTTAGCAGAACTTTCTTTCCGCAGAGTTTGCCGATTAACAATGTACTTCTTTATGGCTTCTTTAAGAGCATAAACCCATTCCTGACCTTCACTTGCATGCTCATGAAACAATACAAGTACTTCGTTTTGGCAGAAAATTCTAAATATACCTTTGTCTGCTACTACATTAATTTTACATTTATTTAATGGCAAAATACAGCAACATTTTAATGAATTTGGAAGCTTTGGATCGTCTCTTTTCATTTTGCAGTACATAAGAATGTCACTCATTAATACAAAGTATCTTTTGTAATTTCGTGCCCCATTGTGAGAAACTTTTGATAATATTCCTTCTTTTATAAGTTGTCGACCAGGTCTAACAATCACTGGATATTTGTTTTGTAGAGAACGCTGTAATTCTAACATTCTTTGTGTATTCTCTTGTTCTTCAAGAGTTGAGTTTATGTGATTTGCGATTTGCTCAATTTTATGTAAAGAATCTGTAAGGTGAACTAAGCATTACACCAGAATATACCAGGAAATACTATATAAAAATGTCTAAATTTGTGATTTGACTTACCCAAAAGGTTTGAATAATTAGAGTTAGAAGGTAAAGTATAATCTACTACTTGTTTCAAAAGCAATCTGTATCTTGGTATTCTTTGGATAGGAGTTATAAGTAATGCAGAAAGTTTATTCTGAACTTCAGGTCTACTTTCTGTATGCTCCAAAAAATTTGCTAGATTAGTATTACTTTCCTGAGATTTCTAAAATTAATACACTTTAATATTGTTACACCAATAATGAACTGCTATGTTTGGTCTACTAATAAACAGTTTTGCAACTTTACATGAGTACTGTTAGTAGTACATAAGGCAGGGATATTCAACTGATAATTTTTGTAAAGTAAAATAAATTTAGTTATACTGAAAAAAACAAGTCATTTAATAAATGAATCTTTGTTACACTATCTTTTTATAATAAAATAGTATAATAATTGTTTAGATTTTTGCCATTCAAATATCCATTACTACAAAGAGAAGATTTACACTGCAATAGGTAATATTGGACAAAGCATTATAGTATAGTGATGTGTAGGCGAATTTAAACTAATTACCTATTGACATTAAATTTACTTCATTTTTTGTAGTCAATTATTGTACAAAAGCACCAATTTAAAATTAAACGAACTTTTCAAGTTACCTGTAAGGTGTGTAAAGAGTTTTTATATCCATAGGCATAAACGGAATACAGTTTCAAATAAGGAGCTATTTTTAGAAATGCATTCGCAACGTTTTCAGTCCCTTTTTTCAGTTCCATAAATAATTCCTTATTTACATTGTATATTGTATCAATGCTACCAAATAAAGTTTGAAAATCACTTCGTGAGAGTATTTCCTTTTCTTTGATAGGTTGCATAAAAAACACCTTTATGATTTTTAGTTGTTTGAGATAAGACAATTCACTGGTGTAAATTTCATTGACTGCCCTTGTCCTAAGTTCTTTGAAACTTTTTTCAGTGAAACTGTTGTCTATATCTTCAAGTGCACTTACAACCTTACTTCTTGTTTTGCAGGTTAACATATTCTTTTGCTGAATTATTTGTTTTAATTCAGCACTAAATGCAAGCTCATATTTTGGCGTAGTGGGCTCAATTTCAAAACCAACATTGTCTTCGTGGGATGAATTCATTTTATTAGTACAACTTTCTGTATAAATAAAAATACTTTTATACATAAGCAAGTAACGTAGTTATTACGCGCAAACTAAATAAATGAAATAAAAATTTGTATTTAAAAAGGAATAGAAAAAATTTAACACTTACCTGTCAGGTACAGATTTAATTTGCTACCATGAATGAAAAAACGACCATTTGTTCAAATTCAAATTTAACGGTAACAGGTAAGCCAATAGTTGAATTAAAAAAAATTCTTATGGTGGTGGTTCTTATCACTGCAGGGCAACTTTCTGTATTCTCTAAAATATAACTGCTTTATACTGATAAAAAGACATTATTCTGGTTAAACATTAATGTGTAATTATTAAAATTCAGAAGCACTCACTCGGTACAATGTAGGAGTTAGGTTTCCTAAATAGTAGGATCTTTAAAATTAAATGGTTAAAAATAACACTTCTGCTTTCAACTAGTAGATGGTAGTACACGTTCTAAAATAAGAAAAATACGATTTAGGCGCCAGTAATATGAAATAGGCTACTTTCCCTGATATCAGAGACAATAGCTGAGAATTAAAACGATTTGTATATTTTTATTATTTTTTTATTATGCAGAATAACACGTACAATTTGAAATCAACAAATCTTCGTATACAAATTGATGTTAAATTGCACCTATATTTTCCCTTAATTATTGAAGATTTATTAGTTCCAAAATTGCAAATTTTTTTTAAACAAAAGCAAACATCATAAACTTCGAGAATTGTAATAGTTTCACAAACAAGATTGATTTAATTGAAATTCCATTTTTAGGCAAGTTAAATAAGTGCCTATGTCGAATAATTAAATTGTCAAACCATTATCAACCATTATCACAGCATTCAATTACGCTCATAAATACATCGTTTTAATTATCAACTGTAGAAAATTGAAGTTGTCGCTACGCAATTCACAAAAATATACGACAATTTCCTACAGTTCGCATTCTTTTTTTAATAATTTTTTTCATTTTCATACTATATAATATATAGGTAAGTACGTAATAAATTATAAAATTTAAGAAATATTTACAGCTTAGAATTATTATTAGATTTTTTTTCAGTCAGGATTGAGAATGTCTTCAATATTAATTAGTTAAATAATTGATCAGCGTAACACCAAATCTTAAAGAAGTATTCGTCTTTGCGTAACAATTTTAATTTGGCGTAAGAATGAATGTCAGCATCCATGTTGTGCTCCCTAAGCCAAGATGTCGTCGGTTCTGTACTGTATGAAGTAGGCTGTTCTGTAACTTCCTTGAACTCATCTTGGTCAGGTTCTAAACAAAAATAAAAAATATTTACATGTCTTACATCTAAATATGTTTGCTTTCAAACTTTCTTATTATGATACTTCACATAAGTCTATTATAAAATACTATACAACATATCTTACCGGTGGATGGCAATACTTTGAAGGGTTCATCAGATTCGAGTGGATCACTGAGACCAATTTCGTTTCTAGCAAATATTCGTACAAGATATTCATGATCTTCTTGAAGGTCTCTAATTGTGAATTTCTGCACGCCCTTAGGTACTCGTCCAATTTCCATCCACATTGTTTTCTTTGTATCTCTGATAGCGATATTATAGCCAGTCAAAGGAGAACCGCCGTCGCTTTCTGGTATTCCCCATTCAACAACAAAGGCATTCGGACCGATAGCTCGTATTTCTAATGGAGCCGTCGGTGGAGATGGTACAGCTAAGAATAGAGAAAATTCATTAGGATGTTAATTCAGCAATAGAAAAAGTGCCTCTTTTTGTTTCAGAACAATAAACAATACCTATAAATATAAATTTTGTATTTAATTAACTTAACTTGGAAATTAACTCAATAATATACACGAATTATACAAATAAATTATCAAGATTTGAACTTATTTATAAGAAAAAGATATCGCTTAGTATTAGAACGCGCCAAGTTCATTTTTTTACCGCGGCACTCTTTGGCGGCGCGGGTTAGTGATACTCGGGGAAACCCCGCTTTCTATTTTTGTGGGACGTTCATGTGCTACGCTAAAGTCAAATAAGTACTATTGTCATTGACACTTTCGCTGTACAGAAAGCCCGAAAAAATTAGTTTCAATAATAACTTTACAACAGTGTTCTAGTTATTTGCGGTACTGGTATAATTAAGGACGCAGCTTCAGGTAAACATTACTTATGTTTAAGTAAACAGCGACGTTAGTTATACCTTTAACTTGAATCACTACAAACAGCTTAGTGAACACTATATACAGAAAATTGCTATATATATTTAGTGGGATTTAAAAATAATTGATAAGGACCATGAACTTTTTATTCTGTTTGGTTATGTGCCTATCACGTTCCGTGTTTCCCCGAATGTACGATCTATCTCGAAAATAAGCCCCACCATGATTTTAAAGGATGGTTTTAAAATAACTTCTGTCTCGAAAATAGGACCATTATCGATTGATAAAAATCATCGTTGGAGCGCATTTTATATTGACTAACGAGGGAATTTATCATGATATAAATAATAACGACGAATATATCTATTCATACAAAGTTTGTGAAAATTAAAGTACGCAGATATGTATGTACTGAAAATAAAAGGCTTTGCTACTTACTGGCATGGGTTTGGAGTTTAACAGGCTTAGTAGTAGCTGGGGTGCTTAGTCCAACAGAATTTTCAGCAAATACTCGGAAAACGTATTCACTCTTTTCCTTCAATTTTGTAAACGTGTATGTCAGTGTTGTTGCTTCTAAGGTAGCAATCTTCTCCCATTTTGGCATATATTCCAGTTTCTTTTCGATGATGTAGCCAGTTATTTCTGCACCGCCATTGTTTAGTGGAGGCTCCCATGTGATTGTTGCTGAACGACTTGTTGCTTCCGTAACTTGCAAATTTTCTGGAGCTGAAGGAGGAGCTGAAATGATATCATTTTAGATTGTTTAGTACTTATGTAATACGTTGCATTTTCGACAGTTTCACGAATACCATCGAAAATGCGACCATATAGAGAATATCTACGTAGTCCTATTTAAAAGACGATTAAAGCATAGGGTAAAGCTGAGCGTTTAGCATAGTACTTACTAGGAGATTTTCGTTTGCTTGGCGGGAAAACACCCAAAAGGCAATATAGACTATCATCATTTATTTCAAAATGATATTGGACTCCTAAAGCATAAGCAGAAGTTTAGTAAGCAGGTGTGTAGGAAGGTTTGCACTGTTCGATCTTCTATTTGGGGATTAGCACATTTTACTCAAGGTATGTAGTTTTTCACTCGAAATTTGTAATACTTTCTGCATTATACAATAAAACATTTACTGAAAAAGTCTTACAAACATAGGAAACATATGATTTTTTTTGAAACTTTTAATAATGGAATAGTGAAAATTCATTTAATTTTTATGCACTATAAATTATCTCAAATTAATGAAGAAATATTGTCGTAGCTTAGTGGTTAGAGCATTTGTGCGTCCGGGTTCGATTCCCGACGAGGGTGCATCAGCAGTAATGATTTTTCCTCATTCATTTGGGGTAATTCATTCATCGAATTTTCACATTAAAATAGGCAACATTTATGAATTAATGTAAGAAGTAGTTTGTTCTTCAAGTTTCGAGTTCAGAATTATTAGAATTAACAACAGGAAGTAATCAAAATTTGTTTTTTGATGAATTATCCAATTAACTTAATGCTTTTTGTTGTGAAAACTTACTTATTCTGGAACCAGCGACAATTGTATCGTCTGGGATGAACGGTTCGCTTAATCCTGCAGCGTTTCTGGCTGTTATTTTAAAGTTATAACCTTTATTTTTGGCAAGGTAATTTACGGCGAAGTTTGTGATGTCGCCTTTTGAAGAGCCGACCTTTTTAAATTCAGTGGTCTTTGCTTCCTTCATTTCTATAATATATTCCAAAATTGGACTACCACCGTCTGATTCGGACGGTTTCCAGCTGATAGTGAAGGAGTTTGCTGTCATTCCGGACACTTCTAAAGGACCTCTGGGCGGAGATGGTTTTTCTAAAGATAAAAATAGTTTTTCAGTAAATTTGTCGGTTAAAGACGATCGTTTGATGTATGCTAATAAATTTGTATTCAATAACTTGTTAACTGTAAAGAAACCTTTTTTAATTTATTTACTAAACAACCATCTTACCAAATTCTGGGGTAATGATTATTGGTTTGCCTTCTAGCGGTTCAGATTTTCCTACGGCGTTTTGAGCAATTACTCTAAATGAGTATTCAGTATTGATGTTTAAATTTTGAATTTCGTAGGAAGTAATGTCTTTCTCGACGTCCGCGATCTTGGTCCATTTCTTATCATCAGAGAGACATTGTTCAATAATGTACTTTGATATTTCAGCTCCACCATCGTCAAGCGGGGGTTTCCATGAAATTGTAACTGTTTCCGTTTTGTTTACGGTTGTTGTCAGTGGTCCCTCTGGTGGTCCGGGTTTGTCTGCAAATTATTTTTGAGAAGTAATAATTGTAGCAAATTAAGTATAAGGGAGACGTACCTGTAACCGTTAGTTTGACTTCTGTGGAAGCAGAACCTGCCGAATTTTCTGCATAAACCGTGTATGTTCCGCTGTCATTCCTTTCTACCTTTGCGATTTTAATAATTGTCGATGATTCTTCAACGGAATATTTGGTCGATGTTATTTGCGTCTTGTTTTTCTTCCAGTTTATTTCAGGTTTGGGATATCCGCTAAATTTAGCCTCCACCTTCCAAGTTTCGGAAACCTTTAGAGTTTGAGTAATTTCAGTTTCTTCAACTTTCAATTTTGGAGTTTCTTCTATTTTGACTTTGCAGTTTGATTCAGCAAAACCTGCATTGTTTGTAGCCCTAATCGAGTATGTTGCTGTTGTTTCCTCGTCCGTTTCTTCTATTACATAAGTCGTGACGTTATTTTCGTGGGTGATGCGTTTTGACTTGATTACTTTTCCGTTTTTGTACCATTCAATTTTGGGCGTTGGAAGACCACTCACAATGCACGATAGTGCAATTTTCTGTTTTAACCCTGTTGTTATATTTTGGAGAGGTTCGACGATTTCTGGCTTTGTTTCCACAATGGTAGCGACAAGCTGGATTTCGTCTGATTCATCTGATGGTTCACTGGACCCAACTTCATTTGCAGCCGTTACCCTGAACACATATTTTTCGTTTTTCTCAATTAGTGGTATTTTGATAGTTGTACTGTCACTTTCTTCCATCTTGGTCCAGCTAAAATAAATAATATTTAATATATAATAAATTAGGAGTTGTGAATACACTTACGTAGGTGTCTTTGAGTTTTTATAGTAAACGGTGTAGTTAGTTACTGGAGCGTTTCCGTCGCTTTCTGGAGTTTTCCAGTGAAGAGTTACGGTTGAATCGGTTGTTTCTATAGGCTCTGGTTTTCCTGGTTTACTTGGAACGTCTGAAAAATATAAGCAAATGCAATTAAAGTTTTAATTTTTTTTGTTGTTTCTATAAAGACATGCGTACCAATAACTACTAATGTAAGGTCTGCGGATGCTTCTCCAGTTTTATTTTTTAGACGTAACGTGTAGTCTGCTGCGTCGACCATTTCAAGTTTTCTAATAGTTAAGGAAGCACTATCCTCAGAGAGCTTTGGTTCAAATCGTTTCGACTTTTTAATGACCTTTTTGTCTACTGACCATTCGTCGGTTGGTTTGACCGCGGAAGTGAACTTGACATTCATCGTAACGTCTTCGCCTTTCTTGATGCGGTATATCTTTTCATTTTGGTCAATAGTAATTTGTGGTTCTTTTTCTTCGACTTTTAGTTTTGATTCTGTTTTGAGATCTCCAAGGGTACATGTATATTTGGCTTGGTCAGCCGGGGTCACGTTTTTGACAATCAATTTTCGCACATTCTTGTCCACTATAATAGTATGACGAGGAGATTCTTCTATTTTAACTCCGTCCTTTAACCACGTAACTTCTGCATCCGGTCTTGAAACTTCAACTACAAATGTGGCATCAGCCGTTTCTGGACTTCTCGTAATTGGTGGTAAAGTTTTTGTAAATTCTAATTTTGGTTCTATCACTGTTAATTTTGCTGAAGATTTTTGATTACCAACCTGAAAGATAAAACATTGTTAGGTACGCTTTAATGTAAACAGTTAATAATAAATAATGTAATACCTCGCAGGAATACACTCCTTGATCCTCTGGTTGACTGTTGTATATTTTAAGCTTTTGGCGCTTACCGTCGATGGAAAGTTGAACGTGTTCAGAGAATTGTAATTCTTTTCCGTCTTTGAACCACTTAACTAGAGCATCTCCTTTGGTTAGTTCTATTTCAAAAGCAACTTTTTCGTTAACCATTACTGTCTGATCTTCCATCTTGCTGATAATTTCAGGAGGCAGTTCGATAACTGTAAGTTCTGCTGAACACTGTTCATCCGTGAGCGTACATGAATATTCGCCTTCATCGTGAATTGATGCACTTCGTATAAGCAATCTGCGTACTCCACCATCTTTTTCTATTTTGTATTTCGTGTCTGTTTTTTCTATAGGAGTACCATCTTTAAACCAATTTACTTCAGCTGTTTCAGAAGTGACTTCGACTTCGAGGATGGCTATTTGTTTCTCTGTAGCTTCATAATCCTCAAGTTTTCGTAGAAATTCTGGTTTCGTTTCTTTCACAATTACCTTTGACTCGGTTTTTTCCGATTTAACGGTGCACTTATAACTGCCAGAATCTTTCAGTGTGGCATTCTTGATAATTAATTTGTGAACCTTTCCTTCTTGTATTATAACTCGGTGATCCATTCCACTAAGTTCGTTGTCATTATGGAACCATTTCGTTGGTACTGTATGAGACGTTTCGCATTCAAGGGTTAACGGTTCATGCTCAGTAATTTCTACAGTTTTCTTTAGCTTCCTCACAAATTTAACCTTGTCGACTTCAACATTTATTTTTGCACCGTGCGAAGCTTTCCCAAGAGGATTAGTTGCTATACATTTGTAATTTCCGGTATCTTCTTCCGAATTGACGTCGTTAATAGTCAATTTAGTATTTTCGCCGTCAAAATATACATTTGTTCGTGTGTTTGGAACGATAATTTCGTTATTTCTTAACCAAACTATTTCTGGTTCCGGATTGCCAATAACACGTGCCCGAAGAACGAGGGTGCCGTTTTCAGGAACTGTGACACCTTGGAATCGTTCAATAAAGAGAGGTGGTTCAGACTTTAAGCTTGGGAATTCTGGAATTTGTTTAAAATAAAATAATCAAATATCAATGAAAATACGTATACGTTAAGAAAAGGTTAAGAGGAAATAATAATAAAATGCGTTTTTTAAAATAATTTATGACAAAATAATAAGACATAGTCAACAATCAACGAAATTGCTAAAGTAATCTAGTAGTAAGTACCTATAGAATAAGCATAAGTAGTCGCAAAGTAAGCTGTTGGGACGTTAATTTGCAGAGCTGCGAAATCAAATCATTGAAGCCATATTCACTAGTTTTAGGTATGCAAGTACAAGATAATTACCTTCCACAGTTAGAGTACAACTTGTTTCTGCAGTACCAAGAACATTAACAGCTTTTGCTGTATATTCTGCAGAATCGTTTTCAGTTGGTGATTTAATTGCGTATGTGTAAACATCATCTTTTTTGTTAGGAAGTGATTTTTGTATAGGGACATTATTTTTGTACCATGTGACAGTTGGTGGAGGATTTCCAAGGATACGGGTTGATAATTTTACCGGTTCGTTAGGTTTTACCGTGACGTTCTTAAGTGGTTGCAAGATTAAAGGAGTTTCATTTTGAGTCGATTTAACTTTAAGAACAATGGGTAACCGTGCTTCTCCTTCTCTGTTTTTAGCAGTTACTTGAAGAATACCAGCTTGTTCTTTTCTTGCGCTCTTCATTTTCACCTTTGTACTGTATATATGTTTTTCTGATGTGGTTGCGATTGTAACGTTGTGTTCTTGCCCTAATGGTTTTCCATTTAGGGTCCAAGAAATTTCAGGTTCTGGTATGGCAACTAGCCGGCATTCTAGGTCGACGTCGAATTCTTCGTCTATGCATATTGGACCTGGCTTTTTGAAGAATGTTGGTGGGATTCCTTCCAATATGTCAGCAACGGATGATTCTCGAGAAGCACTTTTTCTTGATATGCCAGGACCTTCGGAGCCGTGATCTGACAACGGCCCTTCGACTACTAACTCGGTTGTACTAGACGCGAATCCTGCTGAATTCTTAGCAACACAGGTAAATGTTCCTGCATCTTCTGGAAATACCTCCGTGATTATTAAAGTTGCGACATTATCATCATCGAAGAACATCTGGAAATCTTGTGAAGGTTTAATTATCTGAGTTTGTCGGAACCATGTGATTTGTGGTTTTGGAAAGCCTTCCACTTGACATTCGAATTGAACAGTTTGTCCATCTTTTGCTTGTTGAGGTTGTAGTTTTTCAATGAATTTTGGAGCCATAGCTTTTTCTTCAGGCTTCGGTTCTAAATGATTAAATTAAAGTATCATAAAACTCTGCGTAGCTTATTATATTTTATTTATATAATATATAATACGAAGATTATAAATTCGTAAAATGTAGATCAAGAGAAGTGAATAGAAATGAATTGAATGTTCATATTTATCTATTATGAATAATACTTACTTTCGAACACAGGAAGTTTGTCTATTTTTTCATTCAGTCTTCTTTGTAGGTATATTTTATATTCGGGTTCTGTCATTAAGTAACGAGCAGGAACCCAACCTTTCTCTTCAACTAAATTTTTCTTGACATACCACCAGTCATTATTTTGATTATCTAAAACGTAAATTTTTTCTCCTTCGACCAAGTCCATAGCTTGGTCAGCTTCCGCCGAGTAAGAGTAAACAGCGATGTAGAGGGGACTTGGCACAGAATCTTCTCTTTCAAAATACTTTTCTGATTCTTGGGTAATACTTAACGAAACTTCCTCTGAAAAGTAAAATAAGACTATATTAGTACTTCATTAAAGTTAAGTCTTTTTTACAACTACACAAATTAACTGATGGCGCCCTCTGGGGTAAAGCTCTCCGGGCGTAAACTAGTCCGCCATTCGGATGTTCGGGCGGAGACTACCTCGGGGGAGGTCATCAATAAGTGCAACAGAGGAAGGTGCAATATTTCACGAGTCGGAGAGTGGAATGTTAGAAGAATGAGGCAAATAGGGAAATAAGAGAATTTGAAAGTTGAGATGAATAGACTAGAATTAGATATAGTAGGTATTAGGGAAGTCCGCTGGTCAAAAGCTAGAGACTTCTTCGGTGGAAACTTTAGAATAACACATACAGGATAGGTGGAAGGTAATTCCGGGGTAGGAATTGTAATGCGCAGGACAGAGTGTAGAAAGTTATTTACAAAAAAGCGATAGGATAGTTATGGTTGAATTAAACTCGAAGCCCGTAAAAACGGTAAATGTGGTGTTACAGGCGAATGGTGAGGATACTGTGGATAAAGAAGGTTAGAAATGAAGAGGTATTAGAAAGAATAGGAGAACAGAGGAAGCCAATAAGAAATAGCCGAGATAGGTTGGTAAGACACCTTCTCAGGCATAAAGGTCTAGTCAGAGACATATTAGAGGCAGAAATAGGAGTTAAGGGCAGTAGAGGTAGACCTAAATTAGATTACTGTTCGCAAATAGTTAAACTTGTGGGTTGTTCTAGTTTTGAGAAAATGCGAAGATTAGCTCAGGATAGGAAAGAGTGGAGGTGCGTGTCCAGTCAGTCTTAGGACTGACGACCTCATAATAATGATGAAGTCTTTTCGAATAGTATCTAGATACTAGTCTAACAATTGTAAATATTGAATACGTACCTTGTTCAAATGTATGCGGTGGTTTTCTTTTTGGTTTTAAAGAAAGCGAAAGTGATTCTTCTTCAAAGCTTTGTTGTTTAATTGCTTTTCTAAGATCAAGCTTCACTTCTTCTTCAACTTCATCATGAACAGAATAGGAATCTTTACGTTTGATTTTCAAGGGTACATGGAAACTTTCTTCTAGATCGTTGTCGTACGGTAGTTCTTCCGCATCACTTCCTTCATCTATAATTTCTTCGATGGCTGGGCCTTCACTTTCAATTTCTTGGCTAATCTTAATGGAACATTCGCCCGTTTCTTCTGAGTAGGTTGACGGGCGCTGTTTCTTCAATTTAATTTTCCCTGACATAGATACTTCTTCTTCTGCGTATGAGTCTAAATGAATATTAAATTCTTGTTCAATGTCTTCTCTAATGTGTGTTGATTTTGGTTTAATTGTTACTGATTCGACATCAGTATGTTCAGGCAACGGAGGCTTTTTACTCTTTTTAATTGTAATTTCTGTACTTTTTTCTTCTATAGAATATGGAGTGACTTTCTTTGGTTTGAGTGGAACTTGAAAACTTTCTTCATTTTCATCAGATGAAACTACCTTTTCTTCGTCCTGTTCGTCAATAATTTCTTCAATTGTAGGCCCTTCATCTTCTATTTCCTTAGTTATTTTTATAGTTCCTTCTCCTGCTTCTTCGGAGTATGTTTTAGGGCGTTGCTTTTTAAGTTTTATTTTACCAGACATTGAAACTTCTTCTTCAGCATAAGCGTCCAATTGAATTTTGAATTCTTGTTCTACATCCTCTTTGGTTTTTGTAATTTTAGGTCTAAATGTAACGTTTGCAACGTCGGTATATTCAGGTATGTCAGGTTTTGAGGTTTTGCGGACTTGTCTCAGTTTCCTTATTGTTACTTCATCGGTATGCTCTTCAACAGTTGGAGGCTTTGATGGTTTACGTTTGATTGTTACTTGTACGTCATCAACCGGAGAAGGTAGTAAATGTAGATTGTCTTCTTCCTCTGTTTGTTCTTCTGTTACGGATTTTTGTGGAACTAATTTTCGTATAAATATTTCATCAGACTCTTCATCCTTTGGTGGAATTTGTTTTCTTGGCATAATTTCTTCTGCAAATGGCTCTTCTTCGTCTTGAGGTTTTATAATGATTTTCTTCTGAATAGTAATTTCATCAGCATCTTCATCTTTGGATGGAACTTGTTTTTTTGGTATTGTTTCTTCTGTAAATGGTTGTTCTTCATCTTCAGATTTTACTATAATTTTCTTCTGAATAGTTATTTCATCAGCATCTTCATCTTTTGATGGGATTGTTTTCTTTGGTAATACTTCCTCTGCAAAGGGTTCCTCTGCATCATGAGGTTTTACGGCGACCTTCTTCTGAATAGTAACTTCATCAGCTTCTTCATCTTTGGATGGAACTTGTTTTTTTGGTATTGTTTCTTCTGTAAATGGTTCCTCTTCATCTTGAGTTTTCACGGGGACTTTCTTCTGAATGGTAATTTCATCAGCATCTTCATCTACTGCTGGAATATGCTCTCTTTGTAATATTTCTTCTACAGGTAAATTTTCTTCCTTTTTTGGTTTTAATGGGATTTTCATCTCAATTGCAATTTCCTCAGCTGTTTCATCAACGGTAGGTATTTTTAGCTTCGGAGCTATTAAATGCACTTCATTCTCATCTGGCGTGATGTCCTTCTTGGGTTTCTTCTTTTTTAAAACAAGAATTTCAACAGGTGTTTCATCAGCAGTTAGCGTATCCTGTTCTAAAGGTTTTAATTCTACCGGTAACTCTTTTGCCTCCGTAACGGTAGGAACTTCAATGATATCTTCTCGTTTGATATCTGGTATTTCCTCCTTGTCTTGTATTTCTGTTAATCCTAAGCCTTCAGTGGGCTTATCTTCTGGAAGTAGTTTCTGAGATTTCTTTATCGAAATATCTTCTTCTTCGGTGGCAGGCTTTTCTTTTCCGAGTGGAATTTCAAGTGCCTCTGAAGATGGTTTATCTTTTTTAGATTTTGATCTTTTAGCTTTTTGAACTATTGGTTTTTCATCAAGTTCCTCTCCAGGTTTAGGAAGATCCGGGGATTCAATTTCTGTCTCGGATCTGTCAAAATCGTACGGTTCAAAAGGTTGTAATTCGGGTTCCTCTTTATCCTTCTTCTTGGAAGGTTTAGACGGTTGTTCATCTTTAACTATTGGTTTAGTTTCTTCGTCTTCCGGTTTTTCTTCGGGTTTGCTTGGGATTGGTTTTAGTTTTACTTCTTCATCTTCTTGTCGTTCTTGTGGTATCTTACCTTTACCAATAATTAATGGTTTAGCTTCGTCTGCAGGTTTTTCGGGTTTAAACTTGGGTTTCTTTTCATATTTATGCAAATCCTCATCGACTTTTTCCATTTCCTGTTTTTTGAGATCCTCTAATTCCTTATCAATTTTTTCCAAATCTTTCAACGTGTCTTCGTCCTCTTTTATCTTCCTTGGTTTAGTCTTTTTAAGCTTAGCTGCTTCTTTTATGTTGCGGGAAAGAATACCGTTTTGCTTATATGTTGGTTCCAATGCAGATATTTGTGGTTTGACCTCTGATTCCGAAAGAGGTGGGAAGTCAACGAACGTGATTCTGCTTTTCAATAGGAATTTAGGTAATTTTGAAGCAGTAATTTCTTTCTGTTTGGTGGGCTTTGGCTTCTTCAATTTAATTTCAGCTAAATTAACAGGTTCCTCGATCGGTTTCGAAATAACTAGTTTCTGAGGTTCAATTTTAGTAATTTCCATTTTGATAGGTTTTAGTTTGTCCTTTTGAGTCCGTTTAGGCTTTGCAGGCGTCTCCTGGGCAACGTCTCGTTCTACATCTTCCGGAATGTCTTCTGTAGGGATTTTCTTTTTAACTACCTTCTTTCTTTTCTTGGTGGTTTCGGACGGTGTTTCTAAGTCTATCGTTGTTTCTTCTTCTTCTTCTCGTTCGCTCTCTGTAGGTTTCTCAATTGTTGGTATTTCTTCGGGTTTCGTTTCTTCCTCTTCTTCACCATGTTCATCAGGTGTTTCATGTTTTGGAATTTCTTCTGGTAATTCGTCTGTAGGTGTTTCTTCGATAGACTTTTCTTCGTCTGGAGTCGGTTTATCGGTTGGCTTCCTTTTTATAACCCGTTTTTTCTTCTTTATAACTTTTCGCTCTGTTTCTTCAGTTAGTTCTGTATCGGAAGGAATGGCCTCTGTGTGAGGAATTTCGTCGAGAGTGAGTTCCGGTTTATCGGTTTCATCTTCCTCATGATCGGGAACATGTTTTTTGAATGGTTTAAGCTTAATTTCGGTGGGCTGGTCTTCCGGAGGTGGTTTTTGTGATTTCTTAAAAGACACATCAGTTTCTTCTTCTGGGGCAGGTGGTTTGGGTTTTCCCTTTTCAATCGGAATTTCAATTGTCTCTGGCAATGGTTTGTCGTTTTTGGATTTTGGTTTCTTAATCTTTTTATCCTTCGGTTTTTCTTCAACTTCTTCTTCAGGTTTAGGAAGATCCAGGGATTCTATTTCTGTCTCCGGTCTGTCGACATCGTAAGGTTCGAAGGGTTGTATCTCGGGTTCCTCTTTATCTTTCTCCTTTTTAGGTTTAGACGGCTGTTCATCTTTAACTTTTGGTTTAGTTATTTCGTCTTCGGGTTTCTCTTCAGTTTTGCTTGGAATTGGTTTCAGTTTTACTTCTTC
The DNA here is from genome assembly GCF_000699045.2 of Agrilus planipennis. Lineage (NCBI taxonomy): Eukaryota > Metazoa > Arthropoda > Insecta > Coleoptera > Buprestidae > Agrilus > Agrilus planipennis. Next base: position 47,845 of record NW_020439038.1, on the reverse strand, counting down.
ATCTTCTTGTTGATCTTGTGGTACCTTACCTTTACCAAGAATTAGTGGTTTGGTTTCATCTGCAGGCTTTTCGGGTTTAGGCTTTGGCTTCTTTTCGTATTTATGCAAATCCTCATCGACTTTTTCCATTTCCTGTTTTTTGAGATCCTCTAGTTCCTTATCAATTTTTTCCAAATCTTTCAAAGTGTCTTCGCCCTCCTTTAGTTTCCTTGGTTTAGTCTTTTTGAGCTTAGCTGCTTCCTTCATGTTGCGGGAAAGGATACCGTTTTGCTTAAAGGTTGGTTCCAATGTAGATATTTGTGGTTTGACCTCTGATTCCGAAAGAGGTGGGAAGTCAACAAACTTGATTCTGCTCTTCAGTAGGAATTTAGGTAGTTTTGAAGGAGTAATTTCTTTCTTTTTGGTGGGCTTTGGTTTCTTCAATTTAATTTCAGCTAAATTAACGGGTTCCTCGGTCGGTTTCGAAATAACTAGCTTCTGAGGTTCAATTTTAGTAATTTCCAATTTGATAGGTTTCAGTTTGTCTTTTTCAGTCCGTTTAGGTTTTGTAGGTGTTTCCAGAGCAACGTCCCGTTCTACATCTTCCGGAATGTCGTCTTTAGGGATTTTCTTTTTAACTACCTTCTTTCTTTTCTTGGTGGTTTCGGACGGTGTTTCTAAGTCTATCGTTGTTTCTTCTTCTTCTTCTCGTTCGCTCTCTGTAGGTTTCTCAATTGTTGGTATTTCTTCGGGTTTCGTTTCTTCCTCTTCTTCACCGTGTTCATCAGGTGTTTCATGTTTTGGAATTTCTTCTCGTAATTCGTCAGTAGGTGTTTCTTCGATAGACTTTTCTTCGTCTGGAGTCGGTTTATCGGTTGGCTTCCTTTTTATAACCCGTTTTTTCTTCTTTATAACTTTTCGCTCTGTTTCTTCAGTTAGTTCTGTATCGGAAGGAATGGCCTCTGTGTGAGGAATTTCGTCGAGAGTGAGTTCCGGTTTATCGGTTTCCTCTTCCTCATGATCGGGAACATGTTTTTTGAATGGTTTAAGCTTAATTTCGGTGGGCTGGTCTTCCGGAGGTGGTTTTTGTGATTTCTTAAAAGAGACATCAGTTTCTTCTTCTGGGGCAGGTGGTTTGGGTTTTCCCTTTTCAATCGGAATTTCGATTGTCTCCGGCAATGGTTTCTCTTTTTTGGATTTTGGTTTCTTAATCTTTTTATCTTCCGGTTTTTCTTCAACCTCTTCTTCAGGTTTGGGAAGATCCAAGGATTCCATTTCTGTCTCAGGTCTGTCTATATCATACGGTTCGAAGGGTTGTATCTGGGGCTCCTCTTTATCTCTCTTCTTTTTAGGTTTAGACGGTTGCTCATCTTTAACTTTTGGTTTAGTTACTTCGTCTTCCGGTTTCTCTTCAGTTTTGCTTGGAATTGGCTTTAGTTTTACTTCTTCATCTTCTTGTTGTTCTTGTGGTATCTTACCTTTACCAAGAATTATTGGTTTGGTTTCATCTGCAGGCTTTTCGGGTTTAGGCTTTGGCTTCTTTTCGTATTTATGCAAATCCTCATCGACTTTTTCCATTTCCTGTTTTTTGAGATCCTCTAGTTCCTTATCAATTTTTTCCAAATCTTTCAAAGTGTCTTCGCCCTCCTTTAGTTTCCTTGGTTTAGTCTTTTTGAGCTTAGCTGCTTCCTTCATGTTGCGGGAAAGAATACCGTTTTGCTTATAAGTTGGTTCCAACACAGATATTTGTGGTTTGACCTCTGATTCCGAAAGAGGTGGGAAGTCAACGTATGTGATTCTGCTCTTCAGTAGGAATTTAGGTAGTTTTGAAGGAGCAATTTCTTTCTTTTTGGTGGGTTTTGGTTTCTTTAATTTAATTTCAGCTAAATTAACGGGTTCCTCGGTCGGTTTCGAAATAACTAGTTTCTGAGGTTCAATTTTAGTAATTTCCAATTTGATAGGTTTTAGTTTGTCTTTTTCAGTCCGTTTAGGTTTTGTAGGCGTTTCCAGAGCAACGTCCCGTTCTACATCTTCCGGAATGTCGTCTTTAGGGATTTTCTTTTTAACTACCTTCTTTCTTTTCTTGGTGGTTTCGGACGGTGTTTCTAAGTCTATCGTTGTTTCTTCTTCTTCTTCTCGTTCGCTCTCTGTAGGTTTCTCAATTGTTGGTATTTCTTCGGGTTTCGTTTCTTCCTCTTCTTCACCGTGTTCATCAGGTGTTTCATGTTTTGGAATTTCTTCTAGTAATTCGTCTGTAGGTGTTTCTTCGATAGACTTTTCTTCGTCTGGAGTCGGTTTATCGGTTGGCTTCCTTTTTATAACCCGTTTTTTCTTCTTTATAACTTTTCGCTCTGTTTCTTCAGTTAGTTCTGTATCGGAAGGAATGGCCTCTGTGTGAGGAATTTCGTCGAGAGTGAGTTCCGGTTTATCGATTTCCTCTTCCTCATGATCGGGAACATGTTTTTTGAATGGTTTAAGCTTAATTTCGGTGGGCTGGTCTTCCGGAGGTGGTTTTTGTGATTTCTTAAAAGAGACATCAGTTTCTTCTTCTGGGGCAGGTGGTTTGGGTTTTCCCTTTTCAATCGGAATTTCGATTGTCTCCGGCAATGGTTTCTCTTTTTTGGATTTTGGTTTCTTAATCTTTTTATCTTTCGGTTTTTCTTCAACCTCTTCTTCAGGTTTGGGAAGATCCAAGGATTCCATTTCTGTCTCAGGTCTGTCTATATCATACGGTTCGAAGGGTTGTATCTGGGGCTCCTCTTTATCTCTCTTCTTTTTAGGTTTAGACGGTTGTTCATCTTTAACTTTTGGTTTAGTTGCTTCGTCTTCCGGTTTCTCTTCAGTTTTGCTTGGAATTGGTTTCAGTTTTACTTCTTCATCTTCTTGTTGATCTTGTGGTACCTTACCTTTACCAAGAATTAGTGGTTTGGTTTCATCTGCAGGCTTTTCGGGTTTAGGCTTTGGCTTCTTTTCGTATTTATGCAAATCCTCATCGACTTTTTCCATTTCCTGTTTTTTGAGATCCTCTAGTTCCTTATCAATTTTTTCCAAATCTTTCAAAGTGTCTTCGCCCTCCTTTAGTTTCCTTGGTTTAGTCTTTTTGAGCTTAGCTGCTTCCTTCATGTTGCGGGAAAGAATACCGTTTTGCTTAAAGGTTGGTTCCAATGTAGATATTTGTGGTTTGACCTCTGATTCCGAAAGAGGTGGGAAGTCAACAAACTTGATTCTGCTCTTCAGTAGGAATTTAGGTAGTTTTGAAGGAGTAATTTCTTTCTTTTTGGTGGGCTTTGGTTTCTTTAATTTAATTTCAGCTAAATTAACGGGTTCCTCGGTCGGTTTCGAAATAACTAGCTTCTGAGGTTCAATTTTAGTAATTTCCAATTTGATAGGTTTCAGTTTGTCTTTTTCAGTCCGTTTAGGTTTTGTAGGCGTTTCCAGAGCAACGTCCCGTTCTACATCTTCCGGAATGTCGTCTTTAGGGATTTTCTTTTTAACTACCTTCTTTCTTTTCTTGGTGGTTTCGGACGGTGTTTCTAAGTCTATCGTTGTTTCTTCTTCTTCTTCTCGTTCGCTCTCTGTAGGTTTCTCAATTGTTGGTATTTCTTCGGGTTTCGTTTCTTCCTCTTCTTCACCGTGTTCATCAGGTGTTTCATGTTTTGGAATTTCTTCTAGTAATTCGTCTGTAGGTGTTTCTTCGATAGACTTTTCTTCGTCTGGAGTCGGTTTATCGGTTGGCTTCCTTTTTATAACCCGTTTTTTCTTCTTTATAACTTTTCGCTCTGTTTCTTCAGTTAGTTCTGTATCGGAAGGAATGGCCTCTGTGTGAGGAATTTCGTCGAGAGTGAGTTCCGGTTTATCGATTTCCTCTTCCTCATGATCGGGAACATGTTTTTTGAATGGTTTAAGCTTAATTTCGGTGGGCTGGTCTTCCGGAGGTGGTTTTTGTGATTTCTTAAAAGAGACATCAGTTTCTTCTTCTGGGGCAGGTGGTTTGGGTTTTCCCTTTTCAATCGGAATTTCGATTGTCTCCGGCAATGGTTTCTCTTTTTTGGATTTTGGTTTCTTAATCTTTTTATCTTTCGGTTTTTCTTCAACCTCTTCTTCAGGTTTGGGAAGATCCAAGGATTCCATTTCTGTCTCAGGTCTGTCTATATCATACGGTTCGAAGGGTTGTATCTGGGGCTCCTCTTTATCTCTCTTCTTTTTAGGTTGAGACGGTTGCTCATCTTTAACTTTTGGTTTAGTTACATCGTCTTCCGGTTTTTCTTCGGGTTTGCTTGGGATTGGCTTTAGTTTCACTTCTTCATCTTCTTGTTGTTCTTGTGGTATCTTACCTTTGCCAATGATTAATGGCTTAGTTTCGTCTTCAGGCTTTTCGAGTTTAGGCTTGGGTTTCTTTTCATATTTATGTAATTCTTCATCGACTTTTTCCATTTCCTGTTTTTTGAGATCTTCTAGCTCTTTATCAATTTTTTCCAAATCTTTCAAAGTGTCTTCGCCCTCCTTTAGTTTCCTTGGTTTAGTCTTTTTGAGCTTAGCTGCTTCCTTCATGTTGCGGGAAAGAATACCGTTTTGCTTAAAGGTTGGTTCCAATGTAGATATTTGTGGTTTGACCTCTGATTCCGAAAGAGGTGGGAAGTCAACAAACTTGATTCTGCTCTTCAGTAGGAATTTAGGTAGTTTTGAAGGAGTAATTTCTTTCTTTTTGGTGGGCTTTGGTTTCTTTAATTTAATTTCAGCTAAATTAACGGGTTCCTCGGTCGGTTTCGAAATAACTAGCTTCTGAGGTTCAATTTTAGTAATTTCCAATTTGATAGGTTTCAGTTTGTCTTTTTCAGTCCGTTTAGGTTTTGTAGGCGTTTCCAGAGCAACGTCCCGTTCTACATCTTCCGGAATGTCGTCTTTAGGGATTTTCTTTTTAACTACCTTCTTTCTTTTCTTGGTGGTTTCGGACGGTGTTTCTAAGTCTATCGTTGTTTCTTCTTCTTCTTCTCGTTCGCTCTCTGTAGGTTTCTCAATTGTTGGTATTTCTTCGGGTTTCGTTTCTTCCTCTTCTTCACCGTGTTCATCAGGTGTTTCATGTTTTGGAATTTCTTCTAGTAATTCGTCTGTAGGTGTTTCTTCGATAGACTTTTCTTCGTCTGGAGTCGGTTTATCGGTTGGCTTCCTTTTTATAACCCGTTTTTTCTTCTTTATAACTTTTCGCTCTGTTTCTTCAGTTAGTTCTGTATCGGAAGGAATGGCCTCTGTGTGAGGAATTTCGTCGAGAGTGAGTTCCGGTTTATCGATTTCCTCTTCCTCATGATCGGGAACATGTTTTTTGAATGGTTTAAGCTTAATTTCGGTGGGCTGGTCTTCCGGAGGTGGTTTTTGTGATTTCTTAAAAGAGACATCAGTTTCTTCTTCTGGGGCAGGTGGTTTGGGTTTTCCCTTTTCAATCGGAATTTCGATTGTCTCCGGCAATGGTTTCTCTTTTTTGGATTTTGGTTTCTTAATCTTTTTATCTTTCGGTTTTTCTTCAACCTCTTCTTCAGGTTTGGGAAGATCCAAGGATTCCATTTCTGTCTCAGGTCTGTCTATATCATACGGTTCGAAGGGTTGTATCTGGGGCTCCTCTTTATCTCTCTTCTTTTTAGGTTTAGACGGTTGTTCATCTTTAACTTTTGGTTTAGTTGCTTCGTCTTCCGGTTTCTCTTCAGTTTTGCTTGGAATTGGTTTCAGTTTTACTTCTTCATCTTCTTGTTGATCTTGTGGTACCTTACCTTTACCAAGAATTAGTGGTTTGGTTTCATCTGCAGGCTTTTCGGGTTTAGGCTTTGGCTTCTTTTCGTATTTATGCAAATCCTCATCGACTTTTTCCATTTCCTGTTTTTTGAGATCCTCTAGTTCCTTATCAATTTTTTCCAAATCTTTCAAAGTGTCTTCGCCCTCCTTTAGTTTCCTTGGTTTAGTCTTTTTGAGCTTAGCTGCTTCCTTCATGTTGCGGGAAAGAATACCGTTTTGCTTAAAGGTTGGTTCCAATGTAGATATTTGTGGTTTGACCTCTGATTCCGAAAGAGGTGGGAAGTCAACAAACTTGATTCTGCTCTTCAGTAGGAATTTAGGTAGTTTTGAAGGAGTAATTTCTTTCTTTTTGGCGGGCTTTGGTTTCTTTAATTTAATTTCAGCTAGGTTTATCGATTCTTCCATTGGCTTTGAAATAATTAGTTTCTGTGGTTCAACTTTCTTGATTTCCAGTTTAATGGGTATTAATTTTTCTTTTACTTTTTGTTTAGCTTTTACATCTTGTTCGGTGTCTTTTGTTTCATCCTTCGGTTTTTCTTCTTCCGGTATTGCTTTTTTAGGCGTTTTTCTTTTTTTAATTGTTTTGGACGGAGCTTCTACGTCTTCGATAATATCAGCCCCTACTTTTTCATTCTCCATCATTTCTTCAGTCTTCATACTTCGTTCCTCCGGTTTCTTTTTCTTGTTGGCCGAACTGACCGTCACTTTCTCCGGCTGGACTAAGTCAGGTGACAGTTTCTCTACGGGTTGATCGAATCTTGATTCGCCTGTACAGAAATTAAAATTTGTTAAAATCTAGCTTTGATCAGTACACTGTGAAATATAATGATATAGGGAAAGAACAATTGCTCACCTGATGGCTTTGGTAATGTATCTGTGTTTTCAAGAGTATGTACTTCTGTGATGGTTGTACTTTCTAGAGGTGTAAGAGTAATGTGTGCCTGCTCGATATTACTTTTTACTTCAAGGGGTTTAATGTCAATTGATTGCTTAGATACCTCCAGCTGAGATTGTTTTGGAGGTGGTTTAGTAAGTTTCTTGAGAAGCTCTAATCTTATCATATCTAAAACGTCCAAAGAGTCATCGACGTTTTCGGGCAGCCCTGGAACATCAAATTCAGGAATTTCTTCCCTTTCATCTTTCACATCTGATTGAATGGTAGAAACAGGGTTTTTACCGTCCTCTAAAACTGTAACTATGTACAGATGTTCGGTTAATGGCCCAGATTTCCTTCGAAGGGTTCTTCTTTTGGTTATTTTCTTTTTTGGTATGCCCTCCTTTGTTTTTATTTCTATAACTTCACAATCTTCAGGTAATTCTTCGTAGCTTTTTATAGGAATAAGGGTGGCATCAATACCAGTGCAAGGTTTTTCCAATAACACAACAAATTGTGTTCCAGGTAATTCAGAGATCTCAGTGATTGTGATTTCATTACCAATCTGCTTTCGTAATCGACGTCTCTTGGTTTCTATTCCATTTGCCATATCTACAACAGGTGCGAGTTCATCAACAGTTTCTGGAATTTCAACGACCACGCCCTTTTTAGCCTTCACCTTACGTCCAACTTTTTCTTTAGTTTTACCTTCTCTTTCGTCTAAAGGTTCAATTCCTTCAGATGGTAGTTCCCCCTGTTCGTCACCCTTCCGTTTTCGTACAACTTTTCTAGTTTTTCCTTTCTCTGTAGGCATTTCCGTGATTTGAACACCTTCAGGAAGTTTTTCGATTAATTCAGGTGGAATAGGCCGTTCATATGAGAGCGGTTGAGTTTCCTCGAGAGGTAATTCCTCTTCTTCCACTGTCACCGTCACCTGCGGCATTTTGTCGTCCTCTTGCACACTAACAATTTCGGTTTTCTCTTGTTTATCTCCCTTCCGTTTCTTAATAACGCGTTTGCGTACAACAACCTTTTTAGTTTTTCCTTCTTCTGTAGGCACTTCGGTGATTTGAACATCTTCAGGAAGTTCTTCGATTAATTCAGGCTGAATAGGCCGTTCATATGGTAGCGGTTGAGTTTCCTCGAGAGGTAATTCCTCTTCTTCCACTGTCACCGTCACCTGCGGCTTCTTGTCGTCCTCTTGCACACTAACAATTTCGGTTTTCTCTTGTTTATCTCCCTTCCGTTTCTTAATAACGCGTTTGCGTACAACAACCTTTTTAGTTTTTCCTTCTTCTGTAGGCACTTCGGTGATTTGAACATCTTCAGGAAGTTCTTCGATTAATTCAGGCTGAATAGGCCGTTCATATGGTAGCGGTTGAGTTTCCTCGAGAGGTAATTCCTCTTCTTCCACTGTCACCGTCACCTGCGGCTTCTTGTCGTCCTCTTGCACACTAACAATTTCGGTTTTCTCTTGTTTATCTCCCTTCCGTTTCTTAATAACGCGTTTGCGTACAACAACCTTTTTAGTTTTTCCTTCTTCTGTAGGCACTTCGGTGATTTGAACATCTTCAGGAAGTTCTTCGATTAATTCAGGCTGAATAGGCCGTTCATATGGTAGCGGTTGAGTTTCCTCGAGAGGTAAT
>NW_020439038.1:25260-36893 GCF_000699045.2 Agrilus planipennis | reverse complement strand
TTGAACTTCTTCAGGAAGTTCTTCGATTAGTTCCGGCTTTTCTGGTTTCTCAAACGGAAGGGATTTAATTTCTTCAAGAGGTAGTTCCTCTTCTTCAACTGTGACAGTAGTTTCAGGTTTCTTGTCGTCCTCCTGAACGGTTACAATCTCCGTCTTTTCCTGTTTGTCTCCCTTACGCTTTTTGATGACGCGCTTTTTGACAATAATTTTCTTAGTTTTTCCTTCTTCGGTGGGAACTTCAGTGACTTGAACTTCTTCAGGAAGTTCTTCGGTTAGTTCCGGCTTTTCTGGTTTCTGAAACGGAATCGATTTAATTTCTTCAAGAGGTAGTTCCTCTTCTTCAGCGGGTATTTCTTCGATCGTGATGGTTTTTTGCTTTGGCTGTTCCTCATATTCTGGAAACTGTTCATCGACTATTTCGTCAATGATAACGGTCCCCTGTTGGTTATCGTCGTCTTGGCCTTCTGTCGAAATTAGTGTTCGCTTTGTAGTAATTGATGCTGCTTCTCTTCCGCCTGACTGAGTTTTAAATGTTGTTATTATTTCGGTTTTTTCTGAAACTGTATGGGGTTGTCCATGTTGTGTTTTCTCTGGTGTGTAGTGCGTTGGGCTCTGTGATATCTTGGCATGTACTGTATGTTTTGGTGTGTCTTCAAAGTAACCTGAAAATGAATTAGTATTTTATAGGATGTTCATTGTTTTGGTGTGTCTGTTTGTGTTTTTTGGAGGTGTTTCAGTTGTGTAATGTAAAGCTAGGCTCTTATATCGGGGTTGTCTGTTATGAAACGCTATCTAACTGTTTTGATTACGATTTAGGTTTTATGGTGGATTTTGAATAAATATAAATTTTTGTTTGGTTCAATTTCAATTTGAGAGAGTTTTCCTGCTGTATCAAGGATAATTTACTATAGCACATGATTTTATATGTTTAACGAAGTTGGGCTATTGGTCGGCTACTTACCTTCCCTTTCGTTTGAGTGAATTTCACTGATTTGAAGATTCGATGAAATGTCTTCAATTGATAGAACAACCGTTTGCATAGCTGGTTTGTGCTGGTCAGGTAGTACTGATTCGAGTTCTCCCGTTGACCTTTGTTCTGTAACTAATAATCCGAATTGTTCAGAAGAAATTGATTCTTTTGCCACTCGTTCTGTTGGCTGTTCTTGTAAAAACATACTTGTGTGCGTTAAAGGGACAACATATTCTGTTTGAGCTGCATTCTTTCCAGTAATATCTTGCGAAACTGTTTGATCTTTTGCATGACCTGTAATAACGACCGTACTTTCTTGCTCGGCGACATTTACTTCTGTTGTGTACAGTTCGGTGTTATAACCAACTGATAAATTTGCGATATTTTTGTTGACGGGGTGGACATCAAGATTTACAGAAGTTTCATCGACATATGGTTTCTCTTGAATAATTCCTTCTTGATAATCTTGTCTCTGACGAGCTTTGAGGGGTTGCTGTTGATCAATCGCTAATTCTAAATAGCTGTCCAACTGTGCAGTTTCAGATGCTTGTGGTGTTGGAATAAGTTCGGATAGGGTTTGCTTTGCGAGCATTTGTTTCGGTTGGCTTGTTTGAAGATCTTGTTCTCTTGCTTCTGTCACTGTTTCAGTCGTTTGTAATGATCGGTAAACGTTTTCTGATAAGGTAACTGTCCCTTGCTGTTCTAAGGGTCTTTCTTGGTCTAATTGCTGCTCTTTTTCTTCAAATGTGCATTCCGAAACATTCACCCCTTCGTAAGGAACTTGTGATACTTGACCTCGAATATCTTCTACTTTCGTTTGCTTTATTTGCTCCAATGAGTACAGGCTTTCTGGCAAAAATACTTCGGTAACGTTATGCGGAGTTGTCTCAGGAAATGCGTGTGTTGATTCTGGCAATTTGAATGTTTCTAAATTTTTTTCTTTATATTCAGTTTTAACATCAGTTACTTCGATAGAGTCGCTCATTAAAAATGAAAAGTCGGCAGTTTTTTGTTCAACGATACTTTCATCAAGTTTATGTTCCTTATCGTGAATAATCTTTTCTTCTACTACAAGGGGTTCGTAGAAAGAGGGAACTTTTTCTGCCTTTCCTTGGGGTACAGATTCGTCTTTAAGTGGTAGGAATGTATCCTGCGTGGTAACTGCTAATGTCTCATGGGTCTCATGGGTCAAAAATTCGGGGCTTATTTTATTTCCGGTGGCTGATTCTGGTTGAAAATAGTTCTCCTTTTCATTTGTTCCTATCTCTTTCACATAAATGGCTTCAACTGGTTCTATATTTTTGTAAGCAGTCTGTGTCTCTGTATCCTGATAAGTATATGTATCTTCTCTTTCATGAGCAATGTTTTCAGTTGCTGTTATACTTTCAGATATGGTAAAATTGATTGATCCTTGTTCAGGGGAGGTTTTTTGTGGTTTTAGGATACCAGGAACTTCGTTAATGTCTACTTGAGAAGTAATAAGACTTTCAAAAGGAATTTGAGCCGGCGAGACTTTGCTTTCTATGGGCTTCTCGGGATGAATATCTTCAACGTCTGTTGAAGTCTGTATTTCTGTAGCTTGTGTCGCGTTTTGTTCAAGAACGACTTGTTCAGCTTCTACAGCTGCAGGATGCACTGTTTGTTGCAGGTCTTGTTCTTTTTCCATTGGTATCGTTGTGGTTATGTGTGTACTTTTTTCTTCTGTGAATGATAATTGGGCATTTTCCGGTTTATGCCCGGCCTTATCTGCCATTTTGGAGCTGAGCTCGTTTACTAAAACTTCGGCTGTTTCGGCAATTATTCTTCCTGAAATATTGTAAGTTGCTACATCGCCTGTCGGTAACATCTCTTCCACTAAGACGCTTTCCTTCTCAGTAGTTGTGATCTCGGAAGTTACGAGAGGTACGTTTTCTTCTACTTTTATGATTGCAGTTTTATCAGTTTGTTGAGTGGACGGTACGTGTTCTTGTTCTTTCTCACCAATACAAACCTCTGATTGAACTAATGCTTCGTGCGGTGTTTGTGTTGCGTGGGCTTGGAATTGGTCTGGGGTTTTATAGTCTGCCGCTTGAGGCGAATATATGCCAAATATTTCTGAATTGTCAGCTACTCCTAATACGTCGATATCCATCGTAGCCGTAGATGTATGTTTGGCTTCTTCAGCGTCCAGACTCTTCTCTTTTTCATGAGGATACGTCTCTGTGACATTTTGAGTTGGGTGAACCTCTTCCATTGCAACTGTAGGTTTAAATTGAGGCGCGGTTATACTGTCTTTAAATTCACCTTCTGCTTCCAGAGTATTTTCTTGTTGAACGATCAAGCTTGTTTGCTCATCTTGACTTAAAATGGCAGTCTTTGATTCCGGTGAAAATTTGTTTAAATCAGAAGGAGAAAATGAAATTTGTGTTTCTTCTTGTACAGCACTTTGATGATGAGCATCAATAACTAATGTTGCATTTTTGCCTTCTGTGATATCCGAATGTTTGTAGGGTTGTTCTATTTCGTTCGAGAGAACATGTGAAACGGAAAGCGCAGTAAGGGATTCAATGTTGCGTTCTGCCTGCTTTAAATTTTCGAGTTCATCTTTAACCAAGATTTGTTCACTTTCAGTTGCCAATGTTTCACTTGATACGACGGAGATGTGTGGACATGTTTCGATTGATGCAAGTGCTTCAACGTTCTCGTCAAGTTTGAGAACTTCGGGAACACTTTCAGTTAATGTTATGCTCTGAGATGCAAGCGGTTTACTTTCTGTGAGATCAACATTTACCCTTTGACTGTCGGGTAAAGTTTCTGGAGATAAGTCGGCTTCTTTAAATCCTAATACAATCGACTTTACGATTACACTTAAGTCTTCGTCGACCGCTGCAGTTGCAGTTTTGAGGTCTGTTGACTGTATGTTAAGGGGTGACTCGTTTTCTGACGCTGTCGTTTCTGAATGTACGATGGGTTGGAGAAGAGAATGGGAATATTGCGCCTGAACGCTAGTTGGTTTTTCAGACGTTACATCCGTTACAGATTCGTGAGGCAGAACTTCCGCTTTTTCTATACTTTCTAATTCATCGATTGCCATGTGTGCAGATTGTAATTGCGGCACTTGTTCTTTATCGTATGCAGCCTCCTTTCCTCCTTCAGTAACTTCTAGAACTTCAACGCTTTTGTGTTCGTCAATTGTAAATGATGCAGTCTTCTTATCGAAAGGTGTATCCGCAAATGTCGATTCTTTTTCACCAATGATCGGTTGACTTTGAAGAATACTTTCATAGAACTGATGATCAACAAACGCTTGTGGTTTGTCAGTCACTTCTAACGTCAAGTCTTTTATCGTATCACTGATGTGAATTTCTGTCCTTTCGACGTGCTCTTGTAAATCTAGATATGGTTGGGCTTGTTGTTGGTCTGGTTTGAAATCTTTTTCAAAGATATTTTCTTTTTCGGCTGCCGTAGTTTCCTGAACAGACGGTATATAACTCTCTGAAAATTGAGGGTGAGCTACTTTCTCACTTGGATGCTGGACGTCATCTAGTGTTATTTCACTTTCGCCAATTGTAGTAATCGTTTGAATTAAACTCTGCAATTCGGTTTGTTCTTGCGATGCTTTCCCTTCTGGGCGTTGTTCAATTGTTAAATTTGCAACGGTGTCGTCAGTGTACGTTTCTGTGCTTTCTGCTGTGGGTTGACCAGTCACATCAACTGTAGCTGTATGACCCTCACTGATTTCATCCGGTTTAAATGGTTTCTCTGTGTCGCTAGCTACAATACTGCTTACAGAAATGCTTTCTTTGTAATTGAAATCAGCATGAGCACTTCTTAATTCCGGAACTGCACTTTCGAATATGCCTTCCTTTTCGCCTGCTATTGATTCACTTAAAATAAGGCCTTGTAGCATTTCTGCATTCGGAAGGGCGGTTGCTGTAGCATCTGGTTTTGTGAGATCCATGTCCGTTGTTGTGATATTAGTTGTTGTTACTGATTGTACCGCTATCGTGTGAGGTATAATATCGATAGATCCATGCGCTTCCTGCGGTGCTTGCAGCTCAGAAAATGGCTTCTCTTTATTCATTTCCTGAATTTGTAAAACACTTATTCCTTCTCCTTCTTCAAAATTGACAGTGCTCTTTTTAGTTTCAGGGGAAATAAACTTATCATGAACACCTGAAGTTTCACCGGGTACTGCATCAGTTTGAATAACGGAATGAGAAACGTCTTGCCTTATTTCTGCAGTGTCAGTTTTGGGTGCAATTTTTGCAAGTTCTCCTTCAGATATATTGTGCATAGTTTCTTCTTGCAAGGCCACAGTATTACCAGACACAGTTAAATCTGCTTGTTGACTTTGTGGCACCGTGTGTTCTGATAGTGCTTCTTCTTTATCTTCTGTTGTGGTTTCTGTGACAGATATACCTAAAGCAGGTCTAAAATCTTGTTTAGCTGTTTTCTCATATGGGAATATGTCTTTTGGCAATACTTTTTCCACATCAGTTGCTATAGATTCCGTTATTATAAGTTCTGTAAACGGGCGGGCATATTTTTTCGCTCTACCAGTTATCGGACCTTCGTCATCTAATTCCTCAGCATGGATGAGAATTTCTGTTTCGGCTTGCAGGGGTACTCTGTGTTTTGATATGGATCTGTCAGCTATGACTCCGGAAGTTTGTTCTATTACCATTTCGCTTTCCTTTTCATTAATCATTGGTTGAAGTACTGTTATTTCCGTGGAGGCTTCTTCTAGATCTACGTTAGCCTTTTGAGCGTCTGGTTGTTTTGGTTTAGCAGTTTCATGTTCTTTATCAGCAGTTTCAGTTTCTTGTACTTCAATATATCCCAAAAGGTCATGGCTAACAGCAGCAACACTTTCTGTAGGCTTTTCTTCCGTAATTGATTCAGGAGAAACGTTCGTTTCTGCCTCAAAGGTAATTGCTGCATTTTGTACTTCGACCTCCGGTTGTGCCACAAATTGACACGGAATTTGTCCGGCATCAAACTTTCCCTCTTTTTCAGCCGCTTGATTATCAGCAACTTTAATTCCTTCCATATGTTCCATGGTTATAGTGATTTGTTGACTTTTCGGTGTCACATCAGGTACGAAGTTATCAGGTGCGTCGTTTGACAGAATTTCAGTTATTGATATTCCGTGTGTTGTATCCTGCTGTAGTTTTGCAGTGTCAGATGAAGGAGACACCAGCTTAAGGTCTTCCGAGCTGCTTTGCAATATAATTTCTTCTTTGACAGTAGTTGGAAGAAAATGTGTAGAAGCTTCTGTACTCGTGTGAGTTTCAGGAAATATTTCAGTTTTAAAGTAATCTTCACTTTCCATTGTTTTTTGTTCAGTGACACTTATTATTTCGTGTGTGCCACTGTAAGTGAGTTCCACAGATTTAGGAATTGGTTGAACGGATGAATAATCGTCTTCTTTCTCGTGAGTTTGGGTTTCAGTGATTTCTTTTGCTACTTCTGTGGCAATATCCGAAGTTGCTTGGTCTGTTTTAAATTTCAATGTATCAGTTAGTTCGGATGGCAGGTCTCCAGTTTCAATTTCTGATACCGACAGATAATCTTTTGTATTGATTTTACGTTCTGCGAGAACCATAGAAGGAGCTTTTGGCGCTTCGAGTTCAGATTCCTTTTCTTGAACGGAAACATCTTGTACGCTTGATACAGTAAGACAGCTTATGGAACTATCCGCAATGTTTGTATCTGGTAATAAACCAGGTGTATACTCTTTTTCACTTTCCCCAAGTACAACACTTGAGGTTAATAGCGATTCATTAGTATCATATTCAACTATTGCTTTCTGAGAAGTTGTTGTATCATCAGGAATTTTTTCGTGGGGTTGTTGTGTGTCTGTAGTAGTTATCACAACACTCTTATGTGTTATTATATTTTCTGTTGCAGATACACTATCGGGTTTATCTTTCGTGTCGAAAAAGGTTTCTTTTTCGTGAGGATGCGTTTGTTCTATCGACACGCTTTCCTTGGCAGCAACATTCAAGTCTGCTTTTTGAGAAGGAGGTAAACGGTCCGGAAGGTATTCTCCAGGTAGCTCTGGTGCGTACATTTCTGTGTTTGTTAGTTGCTTTTGAGGTAGAACTGTTTCTTTTGCCACTTCTGTTGCCACAAATGATTCGGGCAAATGCTTTTCTGGTTTAATTTCGGTGGTCACTTCACTCACAGTCAACGATTCCATCGTATCGACGTTGATTTTTGGACTCACCGGTACTATTCTTAGTTGGTCAACAAACTCTGACTCCATTGTATTTTCCTGCGTTTCGGTTACTATCAAACTCTCTTTGGTAGGTATAGTTTTCTTAGCTTGAGCTGTTTTCGGTTTTTCTTTTCCTACAAAATCGGTTTCGTCTTCTGCAGTTTCAGTTTCTGTGATATTTGTGGCTTCAAGTAAGTCGATTAAAACAGATGCTGTAACATCTTTTACATCCATAGTTTCTAATCCTTTTACGGTATGAACATCAAGAACTTGCTTCACAGTTATACTTTCGTTTTGAACATAGTCTAGATTTGCTGTACCAGTTGTAGGTTTGTAAACGGTTTCAAATGATTCCGGCGATACTTCTGAACTTTGTTCAGTAACTTGAAAACCTTCAGAAGGCTTAATGGAAGGCTTTGCAATTGCCATGGTTGGGGCGAATTTTTCGTGGTAGAGCTCTTTCTCTTCTGCCGTTGTTTGCTCTTGCAAGAATGTTGTATGGGGAAGCAGATTCGGAACTGCCTTTTCTTGTGACCCTTTTGTAATAGATATTTCTGCAGTCTGACCTAATGGATACGTTTCACAAATGCTAGATGGAGTTTGAAGCAAGGTTTCTTTTTCGAAAGGAACTTCAAGAGGTGCTATATCGTCAGTCTTTTCTTCATGTATTTTACTTTCGGATTGTATAGGCTTGTGGGATTTGATTGTTTTTTCGATAACCGAAACAATTTCTTCTTCTTTATCTTCTTCACCGGTAATTTTCTTCTTTGTTTTGCGACGTTTCTTAAGTTTTGTTTCATCGACAATTATGATCTCTTCATTTTCGTCTAATTTCTCTGTTAACTTGCCGATGTCTTTGGGTTGTGTTACAATTGCGAATGATTCAGTTACAGAATCAGTTTCGTCAACGGGAATTTCTGTGATCTGTACTTTTTCACTGTATTGTGTGGTTGTAGTAGTCGGTTGTTTTTCAGGGGCCTGTGCAGCTCTGCGTGCAATTTCTTCCTCAACGATTTCTGTGAAAGTGTATATTGTTTTGTGTTTTGTTTAAATAACATGGTGTAACACTAAATTAATGTTGTAAGTATCGCATGTAAGTTTTAGCGCAGTATATAATGCTAGTAAATAGGCTATATCTCAGTGGCATAAAAAACTTAAAGCATGGCACTCACCTATGACAGTTGAAGCTACCTAGAAGCAAAAGCTGAAGCTGATCACCATTAGTTCAATCACATCACTACAAATACGTTTAGCCGCCTGCACTAATAAGCGTTAGCTTGATTATGTATTTGCTGCGTCAATTACATTTAAACACATTTATAATAACCGATCGTGACTTTTTTTTTGCATCCGCATTTACTTATGCTAACCATAGTTTATAAGTACTTTATTAAGATATCTTCAGTTTAATAGATATATTTATAAATATTAAATGAAACGTGTTTTGTTGTTGTTATAAAGAAAGAACATCAATTTAAAACAACAATAAGTACTTGTAATTATACTTGTAGAGTGTACATAATAATATCTTAGACATTTTTTTGATGTCTTTTCTGAATAGGTGCTCAATTAGGTATAAATTAATGACTACTTTACATGGTAAATTGTTACTGTCCTGATTCGGGTCTAAGCGCCATCGTCGGATGAAGTTGTTTTTTAACGTTTCGCTAGTAGAATAGTGAACTTCTTGAGAGGTCCATCCATCTCTGATGTCCGATGTGACCCATATAGATGGAAAGACCTCTGAAGAAGCTCTCCAGTCGTGCTACCGAAACGCTTGGAAGCAACTCCTCTGGACCCGAATCAGACCATCATCAGATCACTAACTGGCCGCTTAAGCCTTTTCCAATTTGTTATAAATAGGTAAGTGTCATATTTGGATTAAACAGTTTATTTTTCTTCAACGTGTTATTTGTATGCGTAAAAGAATGATTTTTTTCATAAAAAATAATCCGTTTTCAGTGTTGGGAAGTAGATTTGAATAAATGCTTTAGTTAAACAATGTACTTACGTACAGTTTTATCTCATGAAAACTAAGATACTTTGAACACAGTTTAAACGAATTTGTATTAATAAAATTTGAGTTGGTACCTAATACTGATGTCAAAAATCAGAATTATGTAACTTCATAAGTATATAAATTATGTTAGGTGATAATAATTGTCACTGCTTGAAGGATTGAAGCTACGAAATACTTTATATTTTATTTTAATAGCGTTGATGAATGTTCCAAATACTTTTCGAATAATTTAAACAAAAGAAAAGACTTATAGAACATTGTTTTACGATTTTAGTGGAAACTCTAACAATAGTCTCTGGTTTACTCTCTGTAAAAGTCAGAATAATTGTTAGAGATTCTAATAAAAGTATGTAAAAAGGTTTTCTACTTTTTCTTACATCATTATCTATTGAAAACTTTAATTTAAATATCATTGATATTAAACACTTTTAGTATTTTGATATATTTTCTAAAATAAAATCGATGTTTGTTCAATAGAGGTACTCTTAATAATGCTAATTATCGAGCAATAACTTCTTTATGATGACATTTTAAAATCCCAATTCGAATTGCCCCAAATATTTTTAGCTATGTCACAGATACAGTTAGTTTTATTTGGTTTAAATGGGCTTAAACTGATATTCAAAATATTTTCTTTTTTAACTTCCAGCATTTACTACTAGCTACCAAATACGGTTTTACAAAGATAAAATTAAATGATTTTCGAAATAAAGAACATTTGTTTTGAATAATTTTACATATATTTACTAAAGGATTGATTTAAATTCAAAATTGATTAGATTTGGAATTTTACATAATTTTCAATATTACCTATATGAAACGACTAAAGGATAATGTTCTTTAAAAGTATACTCCTTGTAAAATTTATGTGTTGCATAATAATAACTGCTATGATTTTCATTTTCAGCTATTTTGTAATAAAATATTCTTCATATTAACACCCTTTTGTGGTAAGCACAGTTTTCATTTTGGTTATCTACAATAAGCAAAAGCTTCACTTAAGGCTTACCTTCTACTTCAGTTCTTTCTGTGATAATTTCTTTTTTCTCTTCTAAAAAAAAGAAAAACAACACAATATAAGTAAAGACGTTTAAAAAATATTCCATGCCGATTTCAAGAAAGCTTGGTTCGCTATTTTGCAGTTAAAACATTACTGATTAATAAACTCAGAAAGCTTAAATACAAAAAAGTGAGCTTTTATTAGTGTTAATTAATAAATTAGTTTACTCACTATTGAGTAATTTGGATTAGATTCTTGTACTATATAAATGTAAACATTTTTAGGGCTTATTAGCCACATGAAACAGTAACACAATTTACTGTTTCATTATATTTGTTGGTTACTACATTCTTATCGACATTAACTACAGTGTGTGATAATTTAACGGCTGGTGGGAGTATTTTATCTTTCAACTTTTATAGGATTTACATTCGGCCCTGCTTTAACAACTGTCTTTAATTACACATCATCATCATTATAAGGGCGTTAGTCCTAAGACTGGTTGGACACGCACCTCCACTCCTTCCTATTCTGAGCTAATCTTCGCATTTCCCTAAGACTAGAACATACCACATCTAATCTAGCCTTTCATGCCCGACAAGGTGTCCTATCAACCTATCTCGCTTATTTCTTATTGACTTCCAAAGAAGCGTCTGTTCTCCTATTCCTTCTAATACCTCTTCATTTCTAACCTTTTCTACTCATGTTAGCCTCATCATCCGCCTATAACACCACATTTCGAACACTTCTAACCTTTTCTTTTCTGCCGCATCCACCGTCCATGTTCCGCACCCGTACAACCACAGAAATTATTTTTTTTGACCTGGGAGTCTAACTATGTACACTGTATCTTTTTGGGATCGCTGAATCCAAATCGTCGGTCAGGGTTTGCACACAACTTCAAAAAACGCTCCAAAATCCACTAAAACCGTTAATTATGATTCAAATGATTCTTCGTAATCTTTTAAACCCCTAATACCTTAGTGGATTTTAAAGTGGTTTTTGAGGCTATATCTAAACCATGGCGTGATTTGGATTTGGATTTATGATGACCATACTACAATGTTAAAAATGTTTTTTTTAATGTAGTATTTCTACAGGTATTAATATTCATATTAGTGTTACCATGTGAGTTTTTCCTTAGAGGGATCATTTTAGCTCACTCTCCCTAACGTTAAAATTTATACATAAAAGGTATGGACTTAAGGTCCTAAAAAGTCAATTGGATGTAAGATTTTGATGGCGCGACGCAGGGACTGAATTAAAGTGTTATCGACAGATTTTCATTGTGAATCGTTATTTCTAAAACATTAAGCTTCAAAATTGATTGTATCATTTTTGACTTCATTATTATAATAATAATTTATAAGTAACGAATATTATTAGTAGTAATAAGATATTTATTTTTTTACAGGTGATACTCGTTTCTCCACTCGTTCTG
>NW_020439038.1:18182-21479 GCF_000699045.2 Agrilus planipennis | reverse complement strand
TTATAACACGCTTCCAAATTTCCTATTTTATACCAAACACGTGTTAACAAAACACATTTACTGCGTGTTACATAATCACACTTTAGCGTGTTTTAAAATGTCACACCTTGAAGTGCGTTTAAAATGACTACATCGAAAAAACGCGTAAATGTGTGACAATGTAACACACTTAGCATTTGCAGTGTAATTATCGTTAAAACACACATCACACAAAATAAAACAAACACAAAAAGTTACTGTGTAAAAATATATTATTACTGTTAAACGATAAATGAAATATTAATAAAAACAATTGATTTGCGTTAAAATTGTACATATCACAAAGGCA
Source organism: Agrilus planipennis (assembly GCF_000699045.2). Taxonomy (NCBI): domain Eukaryota; kingdom Metazoa; phylum Arthropoda; class Insecta; order Coleoptera; family Buprestidae; genus Agrilus; species Agrilus planipennis. The sequence goes on along the minus strand of NW_020439038.1, from coordinate 21,151 downwards.
TGTTAATATTTGCGAATAACGAATAAGGAAGCTGTCATACGGCAACGCCAACATTTGAAACTCACCGTAGTGCGTGTGAACCTCGGTATGTTCCAAATGAGCCTTCATGAATTTGGTTGTATCCTGCGAGAAGAAAAATTGTTTTTAGTAACAAATTACAGTATGGGTTTTTATTTAGCAAAAGGTGATTTCAAAACGGTAATTTTTACTCTCCCTACCCTGAGTGAGAACAAGCTTTGTGTATTCACACTACCGATATTGCAAGAGAGAATTATATTTTGATATGATGGTGCGTGACTGTGCCTCTAAACGAATAATTTCTTAAATATGTCGACGAAAACGTGTTACTAATCTTGTAAAATTTACCAAAAGTCTGACGGTCAATTGTTGTATAATGTGAATACAACATAAAATTGTCGGACATTTGACGGACGGTTGCCTGCCGTCGCGACGTCTAGACGGATAGTAAGAATCAGCCTTAATGATTGAAAGAAGTCGAAAAATATGAAACTTTAATGTGAAAAAAAGGTACAATTTAATCTTAAAATTTAGAATATTGTAATTAATGTTAATTGTAACTCGTCTAAAGAAAAATAACTGTAAATAACCTCTACCCTCACAAAAAGTACAGGTCTGACGAAGGTGGCGAGCGGTCGTGCAGGTACTTGCCCATTTACGACCTATTTGGGTAAGTCACTTGGAACCGATACTCAAATAAGCTTTCAGTAGGCGTAAATTATAGTATTAATACAGATAGGACAGCAGCGTACTAGAAAATAATGTAAAAACATGACTTATCAAAAAGAAAAAATTAACCTATTGCTTTTGTTTTATAGTTAGTTTTCACATTCACTGTCAACATCGGAATCTCTGTCACTGTCACCAACATCAACAATTAATTCTTCTGTTTGTATGTCTATTACTTACTCATTGATCACTGCTTTTAAATATTTAATCTACGCACTTGATAGGAATATTGAAGAAAGAGGGCTGCAATAGTTGTACCTAAAACTGCCTACTTTTGCCACCGCGCATCCACGCCATTTTAAAATTTCCGCCAGCTTCCAGCGTCAGGCCTGTACATTGTTTTCACCATTTTTCAATTTTGAAACGATTCTACCATTTTTAACAGTAAAGTGCATCTAGGAGTCATACTTATTCAAAAGTTTACCAAACACAGTTGCTGCTCAGGATATTACTTTGTAACTGAACCAGTTTAACGTACACGCTTACAACTAACATCTATAAACAATGGTAAAGGTCACTTGCAGACCATCTGTGTGGATGTAAACAAAAGATAAGAAAACTTTGTGTCTTTTGGCAGCCGACTCCGGTCGCTATACCTGCAAGGGATTTGTTCCAATTGATTCATTAAAAACACTCATTACACCCTAACTCGATGTTACATCCGAAGTCGCTACAGTCAAATGAATTTTGTACGAAAGTATGTTTTAAATTCAAGGGATTTAGATTTAAAATGATCGTATGCTTTAAATTCAAGGGATTTAGATTTAAAATGATCGCTACAACCAAAGTCGTAATAAATGAAGTCCACTGTATATGTAATGTACTNAGTCTCTGTATGAGAGACTCGAACGATAAAATTGTTAATTCAGAGATTCGAGTCTTTCACAGAGAGACTGAATGGCTAAAACTGAAAAATTGAGAGACTCGAGTCTTGTAGAAAGACTGGGAAATATGTTGAATGTCCAAATATTTCTATTACAGGATAGTTATATTTTTTTTCTAATCTAAAAAACCACATCCTTTAGATTATCTACCGTTTTTACCTATATTATATGTGTATATTATTTGCACGTGTGTTAAGCGATTGTCGGCATCCGCTTTTAAGTATTGCGCCGTCTATAAAAACTAGTTTGCCGGTGGTAGCGGCCGACATTCGCAAAAGGGATGAACCTACGTATAAGAATTTGTAAGACTTTTAGTCACTTGAATCTTATGTTCCAACCAGTGTAGACGCTTTTGTTAAATAAAATACAGTCAAATATAGCAGCACTTTTTAAACAATAAAAAGGAGCACGCACACATCCTATTGGACTTTTCTTATCATTTTGACGTTTTCTTAGTTTTTAAGGCTTACGTCTTAAGGAAAAATTTATTCATAGCAATAAACATCGGAATTTTCCATTATAAAACCTTTTCACGACATGTGTTTTGACTTACCCTGAACAAAACTTTTAGTCCGAGTAAAAATGCATTCTGAGTACACATTAGTTCGTTTCAAATCTTCGTTCGAGAGTGTTGTGATCAAACAGTGTTTCTAGTTTTTAAACAATATGTTTTAATTTTTTGGCCTGGAACACAGGAAAGCTCTGTCATTAAAGAAGAGGATATTTGTGGGGAGAAAGGAACTTACGATGTGAATGATTGTGGATGTTCTCTGGAAAGATAATAAAACTCATAAAGGAAGAATATTATGCTTAAGCGGTAAGTAGGTATTATTCACATTGTTACTAAAACATTGTATAACATACTAATACATTAGAATATCGAATTTCAGAGCACTTCGAAGAAAGGAAGTAAATCTGGTATTTCAACTACGTTAAAATATTGGGAAATATATGAAATCGGAAAGATTAATAAAAATAATATACCTACTAAGAATTACTGCTGTTAAGGTCCGCACTATCTTTTTTAATTTTAATTTCAGGTAGAGTTGATCAAAGGTTATAATATTTGGATCTCATTGGCAGATCTTGAATTTATTACGGATTTGACGAGAAACGACCCAAATGAAATGGTCCGAAAACTTCTTAAGCATTTTATCGAAGAAGAAGTTTTATCAAAATCGTGTGCTGTAGGATCGAGTGAAAACAACGATTCAAGACCCGGAATCAATCCAAAAATTCGGGATAACGTTAAAAGTTAATATAAATCATACTGCAAACAATTGTTTTTTAAATGTTAAAACAGCAATGTGAGTATATAAAAATTTTTTTAATAATATA
>NW_020439038.1:0-17405 GCF_000699045.2 Agrilus planipennis | reverse complement strand
CTGCAAGGTTTTCTTAAAAAATATTTTATAGTTAAGTAAATGTAGAAAATTAAATTGGTACTACAAAAAGGTATTTATTTGAAAAAAGTGTTTTGAAAAAACCTATTTTGCATTTAAAATTTTACAATTGAAATAACAAATCAAACTAGTAATTGCAATATATATTTAAATATTTTTAAAAAATCATAATGCACATTTCTAGACCTATCTAATCATAAATGTATGTCTCTGCACTAATACATGTGTATAATAAATGTTGATAGTGAAACCGATTTATCTTTAGATGTTTAAAATGTTACGCAGGGTGTACGTGTACGAATGCGTATGGGTGGTAAGTACATTTATTGTTTGTTCCGGTCCCTAAATGTGACTTCTCCAATTACCGAACGTAGTGCACGGGTGGTGGCTTTCTACGAGGGTATTGTCGTGAATCAGGAGAAAACGTACACTTTTTAGTTAGAAAAAATGAAAATTACATTTGCATAAAAAGAACGACAATTGTAAGCAAAGTCTGAATGGTATTCGCGTCCCGAGATATTCGTACCGTTATGTCGCGTCATGGGAGGATTTTGAGATTGAATGATCTTGCATTTTTCCCTTGACTTGCGCGCCAAATTTGACTATTCTACGGTTTAATGTCACCTAACAAAAGTTTATTCGCTTCTGAATCGTTTTCTGGTATACTAGGTCATGTGTGTGGTAGATGGAAATAAATAAGATAGTATGGTGGCACACAAACTGGACCTATCTAAACAGAGGCGAGCTGACGATCCTGACGATTGAAAAGAATAAATATTTGCTCGCAATGATGATAACGAAGTGTGACAGAATCAGCTTTAACGGTTTTTCCAGATTAAACATTTACATCTGATCCGTAAATAGGCTTGAAGATAACCGTATTCAAATAAGTATAGTCCTAACAGATGTTAATTTAATATTCTTTTATAATGTACATACGTGTTTATTATAAACTGTTAAATAAATAAGAATTGCAATACATTAACATGGTCCTTCGAGCCGGATCCAAATTCACCTATCAAGAATTTACCCAAAATTTCCTGACTTTTAGTACTTGAATGTTATGAAGTTTTTTTTAATTATGTGCTTACTAAATAGGTAGAGTCCACGAACATTCTGTTGTGTTATTTTCAAAAGAAGGTAATTTTAAAGTTGTCCGACTAACGATAAGGAGATTGAGCATATTAAGTAGGTCAGTGGCCGCAAATTGGCCAAATAAATTACAGTGAAAACATCGTAGAAGTTTGTAGGAGTATACTACATAGTATGTGTAAATGTATGTATATTTATAGTTATGGTACACCTACCACATAGCTTATTAGGTAAAAGAGGTTTTGTAATGGGTATGTTCAATCAACGACAAATTTAAGATGAAATTTTAAAGTTGTTTTAAATTAAGGTAGGCAAGATTATTGAACAGATTATGCCGATGCTTTTTACTTAAGAACAATAGGAATCCTAGTGGAAGGTGCAGCACCCTCTGTCCTTAAAGAATAGAGGAACTGCTTCAGTCTCATAATTTTAACTTATCCATCACATTTTCTAAAATTCAAGAACAATAGAGGCAATCTAGAAAAAACTTAATCAACCTAACTCACCTACTTCTTTTGTGGATTACGTTGGACAGGGAATATGAAAGTTATGGCTTATAGTCAGCCCCAAAGTAGTGTTGCAGCAGATCTCGGCTTCCGCTTTCACAACTGCGGAAGTTCCGCGTACATTTTCACATCCGCTTCTGCATTTGGTTCCGCATTTTTATAACGGAAGCTTATCGGAACTTAACAAAATTTTATTTTTCGTCTTTTTGAAAATCGATAAATAGGGACAATAAAACAAGTCGTAAAAACTTACTATTTTTATCTGTTGGTTGAACTTGGCCGCTTTCAAAACACAATTAGGTCCCTACTGTAATCTAAAAACGTCCAGGACTTTCAGCTCCCCCTTGGCCTGTTCTAAAAGAGGTATAAACAGACATTTTTCATGAAAAGTTGGCGAGCACTATGAAAATATTTTTTAAAATTCAAACCCTAAAGGGGTATAAAGAGGGTTCAGAGTTTGATATATCTACTATCAAGGCATAGTCCAAATCGTTATGTCAGAAAGCTTCAAATTTTACTCAAAGGTTCCTTATTCAACGGTATCATGCACCACAAAATAGCACACCCAAAGGTGTAAAATGAAAATTGTAATATCGGATTTCTTTCGTAAAAAATTCCATGCTCTACAGAAATATTTTCATCCATTTCTAGTTTAGTAATCCAAGGGCAGAATAATATGGAATTTAGCTTTAATTTTTGGATTTATTGCTGTATCACTGGAGGGACGAAAGAGGGAAAGGTCTAGAACATATTTTTTGGTATGCGTAACAATAAGTCACTATGTCAAGATAAATCTAGATGAGCGATAACTTCGGTGCAGCGGTTCTTTATAATAGGAAATAAAGAATTTTACTTCCGCAAGAGAACAAAACTGCATATTTTTACTGTAGTTTGTAAATATACCTACATAAGTAGGCACTAATATTAAATGGTGTGTATTCAGTTCGGAAAAAGCGAATGGGGAGCGAAATGCGAGAGAATCTCTTATCCATCAGGTTCGTTTCGGTTCATAATATTAATTCCAAATATTTGTTGAGTGAACGGATGGGGATGAAATGACTATGTTGTTGTACCTGTGCATCTGGTAGGTATTTCAAACATCCACCGGATGGTATGTGTGGGATACAATACATCGGGAAGCCCAGGAATTCAAACAATATGTTAGGTTATTGCAAATTCTACGCTCAATGCTTCGTTACTGACCATTCAAGCCGCTTTTGTTCACGTTTATTATTATGATTTGCTGTCATTAGAAACACTAATTTACTCTGAATAGAGGCACTGCCGTAACCCGTCAACCGGGAGGATGAGGAGTGGTGAAAGGGGGGAGGGGGATGTGTAGTTGGCCGAGGACAATATCCGCTCACGTATACAAACAAGGTATCAAAACCAGGACAATAAACTGAACTCGTTTCACGTTGTTTGATATTCTGGCTTTATAAAAAAAGTTATTTGATAATTGTGACCAAATTTTCAAACGTTCAAATTAGAACATTGTTACAGATTTGTATATTACAGACGTTTGCCAAAAACTAAATAATGAACAGGTAGCAAAGGGTAATATGAATCCTTTTTGCCTTTTAGATTATTATTGGAACTGCTTAATAACTTTGTAAAAGTCATGTCTGATTATGAGACAATCACTGCAAAGATTCCTCTTGACATTTAGGTACAAGTTAAATGGAAATTGATACTGAAACGGTTCGAAAATTGGCACATTTTTTGGCATATTTCTTGAAGAACGCAAATAATTTTTTCGAGGTGTGGAACTGTAAAACTGAGCTAAATCTGTAAGCAATGGTGGAGTATTGGCACATAAGCACACGTATATTCATATCAACATAGTATTCCTCAAAGAGGCAGGAAAATTAAAACATCAGCTAATCATACATAAAATACGGAATACGAATACGAAACATATGAGTGATTGATTCGTTTTAAGGAATTTTAAATGATTTGCTAACATTATATGTAATAGCTGCAAGAGAAACTAAGACCGCAATAATAATCCCCATTGGAACTGTAAAATTTAGTTGCAGAAGAACGTACATGGAATACTTGCTGGAATGGTTGCTACAGTTTAGTATTCGTTACAATCTTCATCCTTTTACCCTAGATAAAATTAAATAAATACGAGCAAATACGTGCTCGATGCCTGTAATTTGTGAAAAAAAGATGTAGTAGCTAATGAAAGGTGGGCGCGGCGGAAAAGAAAAGGATAGAAGCATTCAAAATGTGGTGTTACAGGTGAATGATGAGGATACTGTGGATAGAGATAGTTAGACATGAAGAGGTATTAGAAGGAGTTGGAGAACAGGCATTAGGGGATAGTTAGAGACATTAGAAGCTTAGACAGGAGTTAAGAGGAGTAGAGGTAGACCTCATTAGATTACTGTTCGCAAAAAGTTAAGGATGTGGGGTGTATTTAGGTAAATGCGAAGATTAGCTCAAGATAAAAGAATATTCTCCTAACTACCAGAACTTCAGCAACTACAAGAAACTCAAATCATCCCTGTTCACCCTCTAACATAAATGACAGTATTTTCATAAACCACCCGTAAATTTCTTTTGCGTTTAAGTAATAATCGACCTATAATCGTGCAAGATAAAAGAAAGACAAAAACAGACCCGACGATAATTTAATGTTGTAATTTAAAAACACGATTCTTTTCCCTGCAGGAAGTGGAAATGCGGTGCACTTGCTAAGCGGTCTGTTATTTATTTTGCGAGCGCGTAATGAGACAAAGGAGACAAGAAAATTACAAGCATATTTCATGTTCATGGACGTCTACGTGCCGTAATAATTCCCGACACCCGCGTTCGATTCCCGATTGGTTTTCTGTGTAAACATTTTATTAATATCCGAAGTTGATGCATTGGCACGATGTTCATGAGCCCGCCTTACGCTTTGTTACCATCACCTCGGTACCTACTATTCTTACGACAACACTACAAAAGCATTATGCATTAGGCATTTTTCTTCACGGTTTTCTTACAAAAAATGAACTACAAAAAAGCGATAGTACGCCCGTTTGTTTAGTTTCTTTTTCTGGAAACTATAGGAAAAGCCTAATGAGAAAACTTGACGAACTTTGTATACGCCCAAGTGGAATTAAAATATATGCCATAATTAGAAGTGGCTGATTTTAGATATCTAGGAAGTCAGATAAGTCAGGACGAAAGGAGTAGTGGGGATATAAAGCAGAGGGTAGCGCAGGGTCGAGTCGCCTTTGATAAAAAGAAGTCACTTCTTTGCTCGCGAACGGTTAATTTAGAAATTCGAAAAAGGTTGATGGTGTAAGTTTGGAGCGCGGCGTTGTATGGATGCGAAACATGGACAGTGGGCGCGAGGGAAAAGAAAAGGTTAGAAGCCTTCGAAATGTGGTGTTATAGGCGAATGATGAGGATAACGTGGGTAGAAAAGGTTAGAAATGAAGAGGTATTATGGGCGCGAGGGAAAGGAAAAGGTTAGAAGCTTTCGAAATGTGGTGTCATAGGCGAATAATGAGGATAACGTGGGTAGAAAAGGTTAGAAATGAAAAGGTATTAGAAAGAATAGTAGAACATAGGACTCTATGGAAGTCAATAAAAAATTGACGAGATAGGTTGGTAGGACACCTTCTCAGGCATGAAGGTCTAGTCAGAGACATATTAGAGGCAGAAACAGGAGTTAGAAGCGGCAGAGGTAGACCTAGGTTAGATTACTGTTTGCAAATAGTTAAGGGTTGTTCTAGTTTTAGGGAAATGCGAAGTTTAGCTCAGGATAGGAATGAGTGGAGGTACGTGTCCAACCAGATGATGATGATGAATTCAAACGAAACGTTTTGTATTTTGCTAACCACAAATAGTTTGCAAACATTTACTGTAGCATCATCACTTTTTGTTTTTTAATTCCCAGTAAATGCTCCTTTTACGCCTTGAAAATCTTAATCGTAATAAACTCGACCAGACATTTTGTCAAATTGGAATAATATGCTAAGTATGCATTAGGTGGTATTCGTTTTACGTTTAATTAAGTACATTTGAGATAAGTAGATACGTATGAACATTACAAACGTAAGTAATTACGCATGGATTAACTTGATGAAGGTATACAGGAGGTAGGTATACATACATTTAATTACATCCGTTCTATAAGGCGGTTTTGTTTTGGATCATTAACCATTTCACATAAGAGCGCCGGATAAGCCGAAATCAGCGATACGTGCTGAAAGCAGAGCGACGTCGTCGGTCGTCGTGAATGCATTCAATTCCGCGTTGCGTTAGGTCGGATCCGAAGCCCCTCTCTTGTGCCGGCAGCTTTCCAAATGAATTGACATCAAAGATTTGTTCATATCAGTCGATGGCACTCACCTGCCTAAGCATCGATCGTCGGGTGTCTATCTGTCTATCCATCTAACTACCTACTACTACGGTCGGCAAGTGATAAACAAATTTTGCGCTTCGATCCACCCGCTTCAGACACCCTCGGCATAGGCGTCTCGTCGTCCTTTGACAAAGAAGCGCGAACTAATTTGATGGAGATTTACGTGAAATTGGTGGATATGAACGAGGATCTCTAACTTAAATTGACAATATAATTCGTCAGATTGTTGAAGAGGAGTCAGTGGCGCAAAAATCCGAAATATTAACAAAAATCAGCACGAGTCTCAGACTTTAACTTTTGGGTGTTTCATTCCCACCAGCCACTAATGCTGGTGGATGGGCAATCTCTCCAGACTACTCCGGAAGGTAGGGCGGAAGGCCCTCTTCAGCCACCTTTCAGGAATCGTGGGAATGGGTGGGTGGTGGTTCAGGTGAGAAAGATGAAACGGACGAAGAGAATGATAGATTATCTGTGGAATATTACTGCTTAAGTGATTGAAGGAAACCACAGAAAAGCTTGGATCAAGGAAGGATCGGTCTCGGAGAAAAAACTACAAAAAGTATTTATAGATTATATCATCTCGTCATGGACCAAGAACGATCTTTATCAGTTAATTTCTTTTAAAAAACACTTAATCAAGCTACTTATTGGTTATAAAACAAATACGAGTATACAATCATAAAAAATAAAGTAAAAATGTGCTCCCTAGTACAGACTTATTGCTACAATGCGAACTATTATAGTCAATGTTCTCAGTTGAATTAAATTAATTGAATAATATTACCGGGCTCCTTTAATTGACAGTTACAATTTGAGACAAAGGTATTTTATGTGGAGGTAAACCGAGGGTTGAGATATAATGAGTCAAAGGGGGAAGGAGAGAGAGAGAGAGAGATAAGGGGTGTGTATATTGTGGAATTTGTATTGGGTTCAAACGCCCTCTAAAGACTGGTTACTAATCGAGCTCTAAACAATGAACGTCCACTCCTGCCCAAACTCATTAATTAAATACAAAAGCCATCGAAAAGGTCGAACAGCGCTGAAGCTGACGTCAAGAGGGGAGACAATTAAAAGCTACAAAATTGTTTTGTTTCCTTCTCTGCAAGTACTCACTGTTTGTGAATTGCGAGCGGACGTTGTTTAAAACAACCATAATTTGTTCAAAATTCTCTTAAGAGTTGCATTATTATTGTGTCGTTTCAGAAACAAAGTCAATTATATCGCAAAAATACAATCTTAAACGCATTGATAAATAATCAAAAGGGCAAATATTGCAGCTGCACTGTTAGCGATGATAATATGAGACCTGGTTTCGATTATTTAGAATTTAGACCAAAAGAAAGTCACAATATGCAAGATTTACTATACCTAAGTATAATATTCAGAAACAAAACCAATTCTTTTTGTATTTGTATACAATTTCAGAGAATAAAACTTTAGCTATAGTTGGGGCGATCCAAACTGGCATAGTCTGCAATAAAACTGTCGCATTTACTTTCTTCTTTCAACTTACTAACTAGACTAGAGCGGTTGCTGCTACTTTTACTCAAGACAGACGTTGTACGGAATATCGTGAACATAGAAAAGAGATGTCAGGTAGGAATTGCAGCGGACACTAATAAAGAAAAAGGAATATCATTACACCAATGAATGTGTAACAGAAAGAGACGCAGAATTTAAGCATATTGCCAGTATCGGACTTTAAAGAAAGTTCAACATTCTCAGGAATTTAGAAAAGCAATGACGCTTGTTTAACGATATAATTTCAATCATAACACATTGATAAAGCCGACCCTGTACCCTCGTACCTAAACAACCTTTTACTGCTATACCGCTTACTATTATTCGGTTATCTCTTTTTACTTTGTCTACACTACTCATGAAGCATTTCCTAAGTTAACAAGGGCGTGCTCAAAACACAAAATTCGACTGACGGTAATAGTACTTTTATGGTTAACCTATTCAGTACATTTTTGTATTAAAAACTTGTTTTTAATGTGATTTGTTGCCTACGTGTTTTTCTGTTCGTTTGTCTGCTACGAATATAGCAAGGCAACAAGAAAAATTGAAACACAGAATTGAAATTTTTCATATATGTTGTAAAAGCTTTTATTAAAATGTACTGTATATAACATTTATCGGTCTAATGAATGGCAGAGCTTTTATCTGATAACTGGAATGGCCGATTCAACTTTAGGGATCAACACATCGCTTTTGAAAACCATTAACGGTTTGGCTATGGACAAAAAAAAAATAAATGAAGACAAAAGGCTCGTAATGGCATGAGGGCTGTTAAGTACGTTTTGAATCGTATGCTGTTATGAGTAGGGCGTTTGATTTCGTAAAGTTTGTATAATGGTACAGTATGTAGGTACTCAGCCAGTTCTGTTTCCAGTTATTGCCACCGTTTGTGGCGCAAATGGCGGAAACAACGACCCACTTTAATTGAATTTTACCGCATTGTTCGCTATTTCGCTTTTATAATTTCACGGCTTTGCTACCCCGTCTGAAACAGTTTGAAAAGTGGTTTTTTAGTCTGTCATCTAATCATTTTTTACTCTTAAAAGCGCGAACGCGAACTCGAAATTACATATAGTCAAAAGTTAAACACAGCTAAGACCATATAAAAGCAGAGAGAATTTTTTAACGATAATAAAATAACTACAACGGAAACACTACCTAAAAAAATTCTTGAATACTGGTAGATATCATGTACTTACTATAAAACCCATCCCAAATAAACTTAGTGACTGCAATGGTCTTAGATCAAACATGTTTTTTTATTTAGTATTTTGTTTATCTATACTAGTTCTTCCACCCTATCAGTCACTGTTAGCTTGAAACTGTTAGCACCATTGCTTCGAGTGGTCGAAATTCACTTTTGTGAACAATTTGTTTAACCACTTTCTTTGTGTTAAATATTGTTCGTAAATAGCTATGCAACACACCGTACACTTCNTTTGTGTTAAAAATTGTTTGAAAAATTAAATTTAAAGGAATTGTTTGTAAATAGGTATGCAACACATCGTACATTTCAGCATAAGAAATTGCTGATACTAACTACGTAATACTACTTTGCCCTGTGCTGACAGCACTCATAATTTCTTTTATATATAATATTAGCTATTAACAAATTGAAGAGTTTTACAATTTACCTAAAGATTTAACCTAAGTGTATGAATATTTAAAATATTCTTTTATATGCAATTAAAGTTGAAGTAGAAATAGAAACAATAACATTTTAGAAACAAAAAGAAAACTAACAAACTTAACCGTACCAGGAAAAGGTAAAAATAAGCACCTTAAGATTTGTTTAGAGAAAATAGATTTTGCAATTTGTCAATCTACATATTGACATGGTTATCCTATTGTCCTGTTTTGTTTTGTGTTTCGATGGGCTATTTTTATATTTCGCGAAGTTCTCAATGAATAATTCAAACCGAGAGTGACTGTTTAAGTTGTTAAACAGCTCAGAAATACGGTTGCATCAAAAGGTTCGAGACTCTGTCCGAGTTCATCGTTTCAGATTTTTACGAAGGATAATGTCAGAGAAACTTTCCGATAAAATAAATCTCTAAAACTTTCGTCTCTTCCTGTCTAAAGAAGAGGTAACTTTTAAGAAGTTGCGGCCGGGAAATATGAGAAACGGAAGACGTAAGTCTTTCTTCTTTGAGCTACATCCAAACAATATATTTCGGAAAAGGAAGAGGACGTTCATAGGGATGCATTCCGGGAATGAATGTGTTCCAACCGACATACAGAAATAACATGCATTACTAAAAGAAAATGTTTTACTATTAGTAACGAAAAAGGGAAGACTGAAAGCAACCGTAAGGTTTAAATGTAAATTTCTTTTATGTTTCGTTTAATTTATAAAAGGAACTTGTCAGCTAAAAGCATGACGCTAAAAAGAGATGAAAGATTAACAGTATATTTTAGATGTAATTTTCGCTAAAATCTTACATTATTTGCCATTTATATTTGACAAAAGGCATATAAATAATAGAATCATTTTTCTTCTAGAGCATTACCTAAAGATAAAAATTAAATTGAATTGAAGTTTACCATGCAAAAACAACTTCACAAAATAATTAGCAGGGTGCCACAACACTACATCGGAAAGCGATATATACGTTTAATTAAAAGATTAATAAATATGTGACCATTCACCCTGTGAAGCCGAATTTCATGTAGTCGTATTATTAAAGAGAATCACAATTATTTTTGAATTAAATTACAATTTTATAGAACCACCATCTTCTGTGTCGCTTTTATGTTCGTTAAAAAAAAATTGATATGTCGAATCTATGTAGGACACAAACGAAATGGCTATCGAAAATCGTATACCCTACACGCAAACGAATACACATCGAGACTTTAGTCTCGTATTGGTCTGAGTTATGAGCCCTTTCTGCCCTTGCAGTAATGCCATATGAATACACAAAACGTAATGAACGCTCCGGGATAAGCGGGATGATGTGTAGCCCGGGGATACTGGGCCGTTTATAGCACAAAACAATACAAAGTGACCCAAGAGTTTGCGATCGCATCGCATGGATACGTCCAGATAAAGTACAGACACGAGCGGCCGTTATTCATCCCTCAGACGTACGAATATACGTACATTCACTGCATGAATTCGACGGTGGCGATGTCAGCCAACATACGCTGCGGGAGGTTTCGTATAAAGAACTGCACCATGACCGTAGTCATAGCCAGTTTGCGATTTTTACGTATATGTATTAGCGTGAATTTTGCGAATAATTTGTGCAACGTGCCAACGTTTCAATAAACGAACAGTGTTCGTTCAATTAAAGCAGAACACGATTGCTTTCTCTATTTTGTTAGAAGACAATTAATTAACTGAAGTTCTGCAAAGTATGTACAAAAAATACAACAGTTATCGAGCCGTCAGTGATTGGGAACAGTTACCGCGTTATCTAACTGGCTATCGACGAAACACGCATACCTAGTGAAGACCTTCGCAACAGCTGATGCGAGTCAAGTAAATTGTACGTAATGATGACGACTTCTTCAAAGGCAGGTTTCTAGGTCAGTTAGGTACATAAGACACGCCTATACAATGCTGTAAGGTTGGTAAACCCCCTCGGACACGTTGTTATTTACACAGCAAAAGTTATGTAAAAGTCACAAAGTACACTTGAAACAACGCACAATATAAATAAGTAAAATAGTTAAAATCANTCAAATATAGAAAAACATGTGTGAGCACTCAAGCATACCTTTCCTTAGCATTTATCGTGCATCTTACTGTACAAGGCCATGTTGCAATATAATCAACTAAAGATAAATACATTGACCGCAGCCAAATTACTGTAATCAACTACTTGACACTTATTGATGCTGTATCAACCTGATCTTGGGAAAGGGCAAACACCCTCTTCCCGCACATATATAGACGACATTACGTCGTTATCGTCATCATTACCGGAGCAGGTCGGATGGTAAGTTTTGTTTAGTTACGCAACTGTGAATGACAAATAATATAAACGATTAATTAAAAAATAAAAAAGTTTTTTCAAAGCGAAAATTTCTTTATGCATTAATTGCTGCTAAGCGATCTTTAGCATAACAGCATGCAGTATTATTCAAGTGAATGACAAACTCTGAAGTTTCCGGTCCATTAAATGCATCGTCATAACAACGTTGAATTATTCATTCGAAAAGGGGATGACCCCTTTTGCATTTAGGAATAAAGTTTATTTTCCTGTTTGTGCCCGACCGTTAATTTATGGGATTTGATTGAAATAATGAGTCGTGGCAACAGCGATAGGTATTAACATCAATATTTCAGCCATTCCGGATGAATATTTATTAATGAAGGTAAACTGATAAAGAAGCGAGTGGTAGCAATAAAAAGGCTGATAATAATAATAAAATTAAAAAAAAAAAAGCATTGGCAGCTTTGTTTCACCTTANATAAAGTCAGTATTCTCAACTATAGACAATCCAAACCATCCAGCGCTTCATTGATGAAGTTTTGCAAGGCCTAGAATTTTGCTATGCCTACATAGGCGACATTCTTGTTGCTTCTGTGTCATTGGAAGAACATCTGGACCACCTGCGGATTCTATTCGGGAGACTACAAAAATATGGATTAATCCATCCAAGTGCATACTTGGCGAACTACAAGTCAAATTTCTTGGCTACCGTGTTTTCGGAACCGGCACACATCCGTTGCCTGAAAAAGTGGATGCTATTCGATCCTTTCTGCTCCCGCAGACCGTCAAGAAGCTTCGTCAATTTCTTGGCATGGTAAATTTCTATCGAAGGTTCGTCCGGAGACGGCGGAAATACAAGCGCCACTTAATGACCTTCTACAAGGGAACGTTAAGGGAAACCACCCAGTAACTTGGACACCGGAAGCTGCGCAGACATTCGAAGCTCGCAAAGTCCCTATCGTAAGCTACGCTATCACACTCGGGAATTAACGCAACCGTCAAAGTTGTGACGAAATGTTACATTTTATTGGGATCGCAAGATTTGGGAGTCCGTTAAGTGTCACTACTGACCAGAACATTCGAGTCGTACGTTTTTAGGCAGTTAAACCGTTTATTAGGTACGACTCATCTTCTAACCATAGCTTACCATCCCTTAGCCAACGGCATAGTAGAACTACTCCACAGACAGCTAAAAGCAGTCATAGCGTGTCACCGGAGCAATTCCTGGACGCGAACTCTGCCGACCAAGCTATTAGGGAACCGTTCTGCCTGAAAAGAGAACGTGCAAGCTACCACAGCAGAGCTATTGTACAGGGAGACGTTACAACTTCCTGGCGAATTTTTAGGATCAAATCCCGATTTTAATACCCACGAGGACGCCTCCGAACAATTACGACTGACTCAAGAACGACGCTATGGGAATAAAAGAACCTTCATCTTTTAATCAGGTTTTTATTCGCGCGGTGACCCGAAGGAAACGCTACAGCAACTCTATGAAAGTCCTTATCCTGTCGTTCAACGAGCGGACAAAACCTTCGTCGTCAACGCCAAAGGCCAAAGTCGTAACAGTGTATCAGTCGATCATTTTAAACCGGCCTACGTCATTGCAGAACCACCGGCCACTTCAAGAAACGAAGACTTACCTGCAAGCGTTCAAATGCAACAGCTGACCTCCAGAGAGCTGACCATTACCAGCCAAACAACTAGGGTTGGAAGGCGAGTTCGTTTCGCTGATGGCCTACAGGCAGATTTCCCATAACGTTCTGTTACTAGCAGGTGGTACTGTAGCGAAAGAACTCTATTGTTTAAATATTTTGTATATATATTTTTTTTCTAAATTTACTTCTCTTAGAACCTCAAATATTTCTTCAATTTAGATTTCAACTTCTTATCTTTTGCATGCCCTTGTTTTCTTTCTATCTCTGTTCTATTGTCCCTAGTCACCTTTACCTTGAAATCCAACTTCATCCGTTTCTGAATGCACTCCTTAATAATAGCCGGTTTTTCCCCTGATTACCTTACCTCAAATTCTATACTATTCAACCTCTTCAATTCTACGTATTTCTGTAAACTCGTGGTTTCAACACTTAATGCCAGTCTTTTTCGATCTTGAATATTCTATCTCTTTTTACTAACATTTTTCTACTATAAATACTCTTAAAATTCCTACTGAGTACCCACCTAACTCATCTGAGGTGGGCTATCAATTCCTATTTCCCCTAAATGCTTCCTTCCTACACCCATTCCCCTTCCTGATTTCAACCTCTACCCATTGAACCTTTCCTGGGATGTATAACCTCCGAGTTGAACTCCCTACTCGAGGGGGAGTTTTAGTCGGTGGGCGCTTCGGTGAATCCGACACTTTTGAAGATTTCCCCTCGACGTCGAGGAAAAACTAATCATAAAAAAACTGCTAAGTCATTCGCCGAGCGATATGGCCTAGAGGTTTAGATCATTGCTTAGCATTCGGAAGGATGCGGGTTCGAATCCGGGTCTGTCTGCCTCGGTCCTGTAGTTTACTTAGATCACTTAGGCAAATCCTGTGGCAGTAATGTTACACAGATAATCTTTCATTCTCTTCTGTCTTCATTTCGTCCGTCTTATCTTTCTCACCCGAACCACCATCACTCCATTCCTGAAANTTTTTATTAGAAAATATAAGGAATAGACAAACATACGATATGTTTAATTAAGTAACAATAAGTAAATCTAATAAGGACGCGTTTATACTATAAGGATCTTAAATGTCATAACCCACTCCAGCCCGTCACGAAATAATTTAAAATCTAATTATTTAAGGTATTTATATACATGCAATTAACAAAATTCTTTTAAAAGAGAGTGTAATTTCTTGATACATCATCATCATTAGACTGGTAATTATACTTATACTTCTGCGCCTAGTGACCTAACATTCTGTCTTTTATTTTTCTTACTGACTTTCATAGCACCGGTTACTTATAATATGCGTTCCCATTTATAATTTTTCTATCTACGGTAAGTATATTCAAAATTAGCCTGTAACACTACATTTCATTTCGATTTCGTTCATCACTAGTAAACTTTTACACAAGGAACCCCAAATACATTTTACAGCAAAATCTTTTCAACTCCAAATTCAATATTGGATTTGCAGTTAAGAAAATATTCGTCAACTGATGTATTGAAAACAACTACCCTACATACATATGCTCCTATTAGATAATCCTAAGATAGTAATCAATATATCTATATACATAAAACAATTTATACAATTATTTATACCATTTATAACTCAAGAGTGCTGCACCGATTTTGATGATCTCTGATTTTTTGGATTCGTCTCCTCCAAGAACAGCAGAATAACTATTAAAATATCGGAATTAGCTATAAATAGTGAAATATTGTCTTTGGTTTGTGGAAAGGTTAGTTACACCATTTATAACTCAAGAAGGGCTGGGCCGACTTTAATGGCTTCTGATTTGTTGGATTCATTTCCGCCCTAAATAGCTGAATAACTATTAAACTATCGGAAAAAATTTCAGAAAAAAAAATCATTTTTAAATAAATTAGGTTTGGAACTACGCCATCTTGCTCAATTGACAATTCCCATAACGGACACTTATAGTTTATTTGTAATAATTGATGTCCACTGCAAATCAGTGACATATACCACATTATAGAATAGAAATTCAACAGAAAATAAGTGGAAAACAGTATATTCAAATCTAGAATGATATTGAAATATATATAGAATACTAGAATTGAAATGTAAATAAAAATATCAACAATTGTCAAATCGATTGGTATTAATCATTGCGGATCATTGGGGTAATCACACATCAGTACCACAAGATTAGTAACACAGAATCTCTGAATCATATTATTACGTTAATAAAATTCAAAATTGATTGTAAATTTAGCTAAAAGTTAACATGACATTCATTGACTGTCAGGCGGAACGAAGTTCGCTGGGTCACCTAATATATTATAAAAGAAAATGTACAATGTACAGTACGATCAAGAGAGTTATATAGTGTAGTAACCCCTAGATCCCGCTCTTGAAGAAGGTTCCCGTTCTTACTTGAAGGGCGTGCTTTTGAAGATAAAAGAGTTGGAAGTTTCGCCCTCTAGAAATTTCTAGAACAGTTCAGAACATTCGAGAGTATTTGGGAGTATTCCACAACATTTCAGAATATTATGGAATGTCTTCGATCATTGTGGAACGTTCCAGAACACACTTGAATGTTGTGAAATGTTCTAAAACATTGTGAACTTTTGGAAGCCTTTTTTTGTATAGCTGGGCTACCTATGTACGTATTATATTTTAAAGTTTATCTTTTATTCCAACTACCATACAATCTCATAACAACTCCCTGAACGAAGCGGGCTATCCCAGCTAGTATGCAATAAAAAAGTATTTGCAGCAGCATTTACAAATAAGGAAAAATTTTTATCAAACATAGAAATCACATGTTTCTTTTAAATCGCACTATTAAAAATTACTGCTTTTTCAACCACGTTTTACTAAATATCACCTGCTTCTCTAAAGACTGTTCTAACCTAACCTAACTCTCAAAATCTTTTAAACAAAGTGTAACACTTACAATTACTTCCTTATTTATATGAGAAAATGACTGAAGGTATTTGTATTCCTTGTATCAAAAGGATGTAAGGCAACCATCTGCTGAAATCGTTTGTTTCAGTACCAATTGTAACGTCACACCATTCCCTTCTAAGATTTTCCCAAATTCCTTTGTCCTCTCCTTTTATTTTTAATTATTTATTCAAGTTTTCTATATCTTCTTGACTTGTCTATTTCTGTCCATGCTACTGACATAAATGAACTACTTTAACTTGTTTGTGTTTCTTACTCTATCAAATCTTGTGAGTCTTTGTACTTTTTTTTGAGATGTTTCGTTTACATTGCTTATAATTCTTCATTATATAAAACAATACAATTTGACGCTTGTAATTATTGGAAATTTTCCTGGCGTAACATCATACCACTCCTCTATAAGATTTTCCCAATTTCATTTGTCCTCTCTTTTTCTTTTTAATTATTTATTCAAGTTTCCTATATCTTCTTGACATGTCTCTTTCTATCCATTCTACTCACATGATTGAACGACCTCAACTAGTCTTGTTTCTTATTCTGTCTAGTCTTGTGACTCCTTGTATTTTTCTGAGATATTTCGTTTCCATTGCTTGTAATTTTCCAATATGTAAGACAATACAATTTGACGCTTGCAACTTTGAAACTTCCTTTTCCTGGTGTAACATCACACCACTCCTCTCTAAGATTTTCCCAATTTCATTTGTTCTCACTTTTTCTTTTTAAGTATTCAACATTCCCATATCTTTCCGTCCATTCTACTCACATGACTGAACCACCTCAACTGGTTGTATTTGTTATTCTGTGTAATCTTGTGATTCCTTGCATTCCTCTGAGATATTTAGTTTCCATTATTGTAATTCTTCATTATGTAAGACAGTACAATTTGACATTTGTAACTATTGAAAATTTCTTTGCTTGGTGTAACATCATACCAATTCTTTTTCCAATTTTTTTTGTCCATTCTTTTTCTTTTTAATTATTTATTCAAGTTTCCTATATCTTCTAGACATGTCTCTTTCTATTCATTCTACTCACATGATTGAATCACCTCAACTAGTCTTGTTTCTTATTCTGTCTAATCCTGTGACTCCTTGTATTTTTCTGAGATATTTCGTTTCCATTGCTTGTAATTTTCCAATATGTAAGACAATACAATTTGACGCTTACAACTATTGAAACTTGCTTTTACCACTCCTCTCTAAGGTTTTCCCAATTTCATTTGTCTTCACTTTTTATTTTTAAGTATTCAACATTCCCATACGTTCCTGACATATCTTTCCGTCCATTCTACTCACATGACTGAACCACCTCAACTGAATCTATTTCTTATTCTGTGTAATCTTGTTCTTCTGAGATATTTGATT
>NW_020439037.1:128064-130366 GCF_000699045.2 Agrilus planipennis | reverse complement strand
CGTTGCTTTAATTGATTTTAACTTTCAAATTCAGTTACATACTGTACAGTATAATTGAAACCAAGCAAATGTAAGTATTACTAATTGTATGTTCCCATATAATCAGGTTTACTAACTTAATTTTGAATTGATTGGTGTAGTCATATAGTGCCTTGATAAAGTTCCCGATCTGGAAGCGAAACGTTGGCCTTTTGCTAATAAGTATAAGAATATATATGTTTCTATGCACCTAATGTGTTTATTTTAACAAATAATATTCTTATTGCTAGAACCCGAAAATTTGGAACGTTAAACAAATTTACAACTTTTTATCATCAAAATACGTATAAAAAAATATTTTGAACGAAAACAATTCTCGCGTGGAATATATACTTTGACAAATTAATACAAATTTTCTTCTGAAACGTATTAGGTACCTAGATTGTAAGTTTAAAAAATATACAAATATTTTATATCCAATGAGATCATACATAAGAGCGACAGAATTTGTTCAAATTTTATGGATAATAGGAGAGCTAATAAATGATTAATTAATTTTTTTTGTAGTGTCTTCTTCAGTGTGTTTATCGAAAAATGAAAGCAGTAAGTACCTATACCTGCACAATTACCTTCATATGTAAATAAATATCGTTTACTTATTTTATTGATAAAATACGTATTTTTTTTACTTATTGATATTTAAACGAAAGGAAGTACATAATGATAGTATGATGACCCCGTGAATTATCATGTTGTGTTGTACTGATCATTAGTAACTTTATAAGTCAATGAATCATTGATAAGTTTTGTCTGTGTGAATTTTTAACTTTTATTTATCGCAAAAAATCGTAATAAACATTTCATTGGTCTCGTTAACAATTATTACGTACGCATATACTCATACATCAGAGAATTCTCAAAAAATAAATGGATTTATCCAATTAGGAGTCAACTTAATTAATAGCTTAGACTAAAATAAAATGACAAACTTTTAATTCAAACAGCCACTTATTCAATGTCAGAGTGTAAAATGTTAAATTAGTTATTAATTTCTCAAAATTCAACACATAGTTGCAAAAAATAAAATTTACCTAGCGCCTCCACCAAATTTCAATAAAACTTTTTTATTTATTTATTATATTGAAAAAAAAACTTATTGAATTCTCTTCATTTACCGATACGTACCTAAATATGCCGTTCCCTAAATAATAGTAAAGGTAAATAGGTAACTGAGAAATTTTTCTACCGTTCAGACATTCTACTTTTCGGTTGAATTCGCTAGTTTAATGGAACAGCAGTTGTTTGTGACCACTGACCAGTAGGTATAGGAATTTTATTAAATTTAGGTAAACGAATTTGGATTTCCCAGGCCAGATGGACTTGTTACGTTATACACAGAAGGTGTTACAGATCCTGAATACATAAAAGGGACATTTCGAGCGGTGAATAGCTGCCTAGCAAACGCAAAAAAGACATATGCAACTACTTTGGAAAGTGTTAAAGGTAAATAACATAAAGTCAATTTTATACGCAGGTACCTAGCAATAGGTAATTACATAAAATATGCAATTATTAATTAGTTATTATCAATCCCAAGTGTTTGATAAAATGTAAGATAACAAGTGCTAAGCATGTAAGTACCTACGTATAGATAGGTACCTAATACATGAATCTATAAGTTGATCGGAAATGTTTCTTACAGTAATAAAACAGATAATTATTTCCTTTCTGTAATTTTTAGACGATGGAACAACCTGCGATGTCGCGTTCTACACCTTCGATTGCATTTCTGATTTAATAGACGAATATTGCAAGCAAAATCCGTAGCAGCTTAATCTGTCTTTTTTATTATTAGCTATTACATTTTAGTACAAGTTTTAATTCTACACACTTACGTACCTTTGTAATTATGTATTGTAAATAATAATAAAAAATTGTTATTAAAAACTCACACTATTAGAATACGTATTTGTATTTATTTTTCCTCGGTGCCCAATTTAAAACGCTTCACTGCCACGCACGCACGCACGCATGCACGCACGTGTTTGTCACTTATTTCTAAAAAACAATAACGAAATAACGATCACGACTACTGTTTTTTAGACATGAAATAAATTTACTAATGATTATTGCAAGTGGACCATTTTAGATAGTACAAATCTACTCTAACGATAAGTAAAACAAACATGTAGGTAATAAGTACGTAATCATAATAAAAGCCGTGTAAATTTTACTGCGGCTTTTATTATCACGATTCCATTGCTGATTAGGTATTTCTTTCTTGTTTTGCTTATCTACGAATAATTGAAGATTGGTGGTACGT
>NW_020439037.1:120214-127738 GCF_000699045.2 Agrilus planipennis | reverse complement strand
TTTTTTATTTAAATTAATCAAATCTACTCATTTTTTTTTGGATAGGCTACAAAATATTGCTTTCAATAGCAAAAGATTAAAATATATAATAACTATTACGAAAAATAAATAGTAAAATATTGGCTCCAAACAAAAAGTCATTTGATACTTTAGCCACGACCGTCAACCTTTGTAGATCTATTATCTATGGTCAACGACCTCCAAAGAAAAGCTAGGTTAACGTATTGATTCAAACGAAACGTCAAAAAGTTTGGTTAATTAATATTTAAACATCTAATTACAACAAAATAAACAGAATTTACATAATTAATTGAACTCGATGTAACGAAAGAGAACATAAATTATGTAGACAATCGAAGATGTTCGAGATGGATGCCCCCGAAGTATTACAAAAGAAGTTGTATTTTTTGGTAGAACAATTGCAAAATATGGCCAGGGATTTACCCCCGTAAGTGCAATTTGTTTTTTTATACATAATGTTAATAAACTATTTCCGATTTATTTCTTTATAGGAAATATCAAATGCGTGTACCTTACGAATTACTGTCAAGCTTAGCTAATTGTTTACTAAATGAAACTGTATTTGAAATAGTTAAAGGTCTGATGGAAATACAACATGTAACCGAGCAACATTTATATCAGCAACGCCTCCAGTTAATCAACAAGCATAAAAGTTAGTTGAATACATAGTTATTCCTTGCATCTCTATTGTAGTCTATCAATTTTAGTGGAAGAACAAGATATACTTAATAATTGTATGATTACTGCTGCAGAAAAGGTTGAAAGATTGAAACAGTTAAAAGAAGAACAAAAACAGGAGTCTAAAGAACTTGATAAATCCCTTATAATGCAGTTAGATCAAAAGGTAAACAAAGAGATTGTTATGTATAATTTTAATACATAATTACTCAATAAATTTTAGGTAACTGATCAACAACAAACTTTAGAACAGGCCGGAGTTCCTGGCTTTTATGTTACATCAAATCCTCTGGAAATAAAAGTACAAATGCATCTAATTGATTTTGTTCTTAGGTTAAGCAGAATGACCATACCTTTAGACCTATGAGAACATTAATTTTGTGATTGTAACTGCATACATTCATTCACTTAATAAAACAAATTGATTGTTCAAAATACTTCCTTTATTGAACTCCACAATAATAATTGCTTAAACTGGCCTACAATTTTTTAAAAATCGATTTGTGACATTTTTTCTTCTTAATACTAGTGTGAAAATTGACTAATCTCGCCAATTAACCAACGATGTGTTCTATATTTGAACTTTGATTCAATTAATAATTTAATAATAGTGTGTTCTATTTTATGAAATACATGCATTTGTTACTACATACAAGGTATTTTAAACATTTAACACTGCCTATTATAAAAGTAAAATAATGTCTTAATAAAGGTGCTGCTAAGATTTAATGAACATAAGGATTATTGAATATTTTGAACACTTTAATAAAGCACAGGTGATAAACTATTCCATTCAGTGCAGTCTTTATGATCCATAAACATTTGGTGGTTCAAATATTTCGTTTTTAAATTGTGTTAAAACGATATTTTGCTTTGATTAAAATACATATTTAAATCTTTAAACTATATATTTGTTCTTTTTTTAATGACACCTACATACAAACATCAGCCGAGTATGCTTTATAATCATAAATTGCTTTAATCTGAGGATAAAACATATTTTTTTGAAATAACAAAAGTGGCAACATACAAGCAAGATATATCACATGTAGTACTTACATATTTTTAAAAACGTTATGAATCATTTATTTACTAAATTTAAAAATTCGGAAGGTTAAAGGAAAAGTACTTGATTCTCCTAAAGGACTAGCTTTTTACACAAATGTTTCAAAATTATACTTATAAACTAGGTACTGTTTTAACTACTATACAATTTTCTAATAGAGCTAAGCAATAAAAAAAACCTTTATACATACTATGTTTCAAGGAATCTAAGCGTTCTTTTCTTGTTTGGCTATAAGTATAACGATTTTTTTAGGAGACCTAACATGTATATTGCCTCATCCTAAGCAATAATACCACTTAATTGGCACTAAGTGAGTGAAAATTTTGGTTTTGAATCATTTTCTTTGTTACTATTCAGCCTTCTTTGAAGGTGTGCTCGCTTTTCCATACGACGATCCTTTGCTTATTTTCGTAGTTGCCACTGTCTTGTAGAGTAAAAGCATAACTAAAAGTTCAAAAAGATAAAACATTAGCTTCCAAAATACATCGTTTAAAGAAATTAATTCTTACATGCTCCAAAAATTACAGATACAATTAAGATATAAAACGGATTTCCACTGAAAAGTAACTTGAACATGTAGTAAGTCATTGGGCATAATATGGCAACACACCAGAACAACATATTGATTAAGGGGTGAATGCGTCTTTCAACTTGAAACTCTTCAACTCTCTCAACTCCAGATGTTGCAAAAAAGTCACCAGTTTTTGCAAAACTCTCCCTCATTTTGTCCTGCAAAGATAATATTAGCAAAAGATTTTTTTTGTTTATTAAAATAAACTACTTTCTGAACAAAAATGTCTCTTAAGAATTTTTCTTGCGCTTTTTCGTCGAAAGGGACATCCTCCATTGAGTATCGTTTTTGGTAATAATAAGCAGTCACTGATTTTCCATCCATTAAACTGGTCATTGTAGGTTTAACCTGGTCATCTTCTTTGAATGCCACCATTGTATCATATAAAGCAGGGACCTTGCCTCTCATTGGAGATAGGCTGGCGATAAATCCTTTGAAACGGGGTTGCAGGTGGTACATCAGATGGGGTAGGTTCTTTTCTTCTGCATATTTCTCAGAAATTTTGTGTTTCTCTTCAGTGAAGCGAGTTCCTTCAGGGAAAAGCAATAACTGCAATTTATTATTTGGTAAGGGAAACAAATGTTCTGTCATAAAATGAATATTAATTTATTACCCAAATAGGGTCCGGATGATCTGCCAGTTGTGTGATTTGTTTTTCTATTATGTCCTTGTCTTTTTCAAAAGATCTTTCCAAAAATACAAATTCGGCAAACTTCCAAGCCCATCCCATTACAGGTATAAACTGTGTCGATTTTTTTGCATATGCTTTGCAATTCTACAAAATAAATTTACACTGTCTTACTTGGACATACTTAAGCAATTATAATGGTAACATAAATACTTCAATGTATGTCTCACAGAACTGTAATTCTTACAAAAAGGTAACTTTCTTACACCTAACAAATGTATTCTATCACAAATCATCCAGCCAATTAGCCAATCAATTTCATAAGAGTGGTTCATAACACAATATGCATGTTCTTTGCCCCAATATTTCTTATAGTCACTTTTGTCAATAAAAATTTTAATATTTGTCTCTGACCACCAATCGCCCATAAATACCAACTCTAAGAGTTAATTAAAAAATTTAAGTAAATAAGTAGATAAATGGATGCAATAAGTGAATAACTTACGTGAGTAGATAGACCAACATAAATACCAATTTATTTTTCTGTACAGGTATTTATTAAATGGTCTTAAAGTTATATACAGGAAAGCTTGAATCAGGTTTATTATCACCCCTGATGTGAAAAATGTAATGGCCATGGATAACTGTAGACTCTTCAACCTTTTCAATTTTGATAAATCCATTTTTAATTATATTAATCTGAAAGTACCTAATGAAATGAGTTATTTATGTAACTGCAATGGCAAATATAGGTACGAATGGCACATTCGTTTTCTTTTTTTATTTAGCAACTTACCTGCAAAAAATTGAAGTTTCAAAAATATTAATACGATACTTCAATCATCATAAATAAATTAGGTATAATCAAAGAAATGGATAAAAGGCATCTTTCAATGCATTCTTATTTTATTATACAATAAACCAGTTATATTACAGGTAAATTAATCGATGACACTTCAATACCTTATTAATTTGATAACATACGCATTGAAAACGCAATGAATACCCACACCGCTCCACACCATAGGTTCACACTTATAAATGCTTATAAATAAGCAATTAAGAATAGATAATTAAGTTTCAGCCGCGACTACGCTCGCGTTAACATGCGCCATAGACGACGACGTGCGCTATAAGTATAAATATGCGCATAGATAAAATGTGCGTTAGCGTTAATGCCCTAAATACGTGTCAAAATTTACATACTTAATTATGAGGCCCTCTGTTTTGGCGGCCTCGTATCACGCTTAACAACGCTAGTGGTAGCTCTCATAGTTTGATAAATTAATATAGTGTTGCTACTGTCCGGTAGAGGACAGCACCAACCTGATGTAGTGCTATTTATAAAAAAAATTTATCACTGGGGAACAGTATTTTTTTTTAAATAAAAAATACCCATGTTCTTTTTCGATACTCCTAACAAGGTGTGTAGAAAAATTCATGATGATCGGTTCATTAGTTAAAGCGTGAAATAGTACCAAACATTATCATATCAATTAGCAATTAGGTTTACAAATAAAAAACTATACATATACTGTTCTATTAGGGGTGGTTTAAATATGATTGTTAAACCTCATCATCAAATAAATTTTAGTAATAGTACATGTATTATTTTATTAAGAAGGTATACTTGGTCTAGTTGCAAAATTTTATATATTTAAAGCAATTTAAAAGTTCACCTTATTGATGGCTTATCTGCTGATAAAAAAATGCAAAAAAGAATAGGTAACTGATCACGAGTTACATACAGTGGTCCTCATACGGTTATGAACGGTTCAAAATTGCCACGTTTTGTTGAGTAAATACAAAAGTAACCCTTCTAAAAAATAATCATATAAAATTATATCCGTTACTGATTACGAAAGATATTTAATTAAACAGGAAGACTATTTTAAGAATATGTGACCTATTTACAATGGGTCGCATAAATATATATACACCCTTCAACATTATTACAGGTTAAAAAATGGGACAAGCGATGAATAATTCCGAACAAATTCTAACTCAATAATAATAAAACACGACAGAATAAATTAAGATATATGTTATNTAATAATTAGCGTGACGTAAACAAGAAATAAATGAATAGGAATTAAAAGTCATTCTTATGCTGACATGAATATATTAATTCATTAATTATTCATCGATTTCGTCTCCCTCTCTATTATACAGGATGCATGTAATAGTTTTCGAGATACATACTTATTATCTACCGTTTATTTACTAGTATGACGATATACCTACAGAATAATTAATAACAGTTATTATACCTTTACCGAATTTCTAAAAGCGGGAAGCTTAACTGCATGTACATTTTTCTTTTTAAATTAATTATAAAATACGGTAGCTAGATTACGCGGTTTTGCGGTGTGGCGGTTTTGGAGAATAGCGCGTTGTTGTGGAGGGTGATTGGTAATTATGCAATCGTTTGAATGGAGGTGAAATATAACCGGTGAAATGCCCACAAGCGGCTTCATATTCCGCATAATATTCCACCTTTTCTTGACATGTTCGTTTAACTGTTTCGGTATTTCTAATGTGCATAGTATCGAAATAAAAATGGTAAAGTCTAGCTTTTTTATAATCTGCTATATTGCGGCATGTATTAGCAACATATTCGCTAGTATTTTATTACATGCGAGTGATCAAAACGTCACCAACTATTACGACTCGCAATCAGTAAGTTGCTGTTTTTTTAGTTTACAATGAACTTAATGATATATTTTGTAAAAGTCATTGACTCTTATCGTTTAGGATTTTTTTCGCATATTTTGTATTGCTGTGATATTAATATCATACAGATAGGTACCTATCATGTTCGTTTTAATGAACTTTTTCTGAGTGTCGTTTCGTTGGGGTAATTTAGATCGAGAAAAATGGCAAATATATCTATTAAAAGTTTCGTACTTTTTACTGCTTCTAATTAATGTAATAGATAAATTGAAATAATATACAAAAAAATAGCAAAAAAATAAAATCGTTTTTAATTTCCATTTAAATTATGGTTGTTTCTGTTCTAGAAATACGCTATCCATGATTACCTAATTTTTAAATTACATGTAAAATTATTGTGCGTAAAATATGTAGTTATACTAATCATCAGTTTTGGTGCAAAGGTTGAAGTTTCAAAGTTCAATATTACATTAAAGTGTGCATAGCCACCCAGAATGTGTAAATTGAATGAAAACTCTGAACTTCCTTCTGGTCAATACTCTTGCATTTATTAGCAAAAGGCCAACGTTTCGCTCCCAGATTGGGAACCTTACCAATGCTCTATATGATTACACCAATCAGACCAATTAAAAATTAAGTTGTATATAAAAAGTTATATACATACATTTGCTTGGTTTCACTTATGTACAGTGAAAATCAACATAACTCCTGGCTGAATGTATTTTATAAATAAGCTACCTGATACAAAGATTACCTGTTAGTATATAGATATATATTATAATTTTAATAAAATAAAAATTGTCTAATTTATCCAATAGGATTTCCAATCAGAAAATAAAAATTCAAAAAACGGTCGAATTAATGTCACAGATAGGATCTTAGATTAAGTTAAATAATCACAATTTAAATTACGAACCAATATCACACAAACATGCTAAAAAAGGTTCTATTAAAAACAATTGGAAATTAAAATCACGTTGCTTTAATTGATTTTAACTTTCAAATTCAGTTACATACTGTACAGTATAATTGAAACCAAGCAAATGTAAGTATTACTAATTGTATGTTCCCATATAATCAGGTTTACTAACTTAATTTTGAATTGATTGGTGTAGTCATATAGTGCCTTGATAAAGTTCCCGATCTGGAAGCGAAACGTTGGCCTTTTGCTAATAAGTATAAGAATATATATGTTTCTATGCACCTAATGTGTTTATTTTAACAAATAATATTCTTATTGCTAGAACCCGAAAATTTGGAACGTTAAACAAATT
Organism: Agrilus planipennis; assembly: GCF_000699045.2. NCBI lineage: Eukaryota > Metazoa > Arthropoda > Insecta > Coleoptera > Buprestidae > Agrilus > Agrilus planipennis. The sequence goes on along the minus strand of NW_020439037.1, from coordinate 120,827 downwards.
TACAACTTTTTATCATCAAAATACGTATAAAAAAATATTTTGAACGAAAACAATTCTCGCGTGGAATATATACTTTGACAAATTAATACAAATTTTCTTCTGAAACGTATTAGGTACCTAGATTGTAAGTTTAAAAAATATACAAATATTTTATATCCAATGAGATCATACATAAGAGCGACAGAATTTGTTCAAATTTTATGGATAATAGGAGAGCTAATAAATGATTAATTAATTTTTTTTGTAGTGTCTTCTTCAGTGTGTTTATCGAAAAATGAAAGCAGTAAGTACCTATACCTGCACAATTACCTTCATATGTAAATAAATATCGTTTACTTATTTTATTGATAAAATACGTATTTTTTTTACTTATTGATATTTAAACGAAAGGAAGTACATAATGATAGTATGATGACCCCGTGAATTATCATGTTGTGTTGTACTGATCATTAGTAACTTTATAAGTCAATGAATCATTGATAAGTTTTGTCTGTGTGAATTTTTAACTTTTATTTATCGCAAAAAATCGTAATAAACATTTCATTGGTCTCGTTAACAATTATTACGTACGCATATACTCATACATCAGAGAATTCTCAAAAAATAAATGGAT
>NW_020439037.1:114420-119582 GCF_000699045.2 Agrilus planipennis | reverse complement strand
GCAGTAAATTAATTTTACGATTAAGTTATTTTATTTATTTTCAACTATGTACGTACGTAGTTCTGTGGTAGAGAGATGGAATAAAAATTTCTTTTTGTCAAACTCGCCAATTGTTTTATTTTTATCATCACACCTAAATAATGGGTAATAGCGATTTGCGTATTTATTTTTTCGTCATCATTTAATTTATTATTTACCCAGTTCAAGAGGCAAATGAAACTAATTTACTTTTTACACTTTAAGTGTTTTTATTATTATTTATTCTCATTTAATTTTTTTTAGCTGTTATAACTGTTATGCACATACATAGATATTTATACGTACGTTACGTATGTATGTATAATAATCCACCATATCACCATATTCAGTCCAATTTTCTTAATATTTTGTAAGATGATAATCCTTACAATGCTGGCAATGGAAAATATCCATAAAAATATGTGTACGCATGAGGATATCCACCTGGAAGAAAATAAACAGACGAGGAAGGTCTTTGTGAAGACGACTCGAACGTTGTTTCTAATTGTACGTGTTTCCCGTCTTGCTTTACAAATTCCTGTTTCTGATTGGGTTCCTAGAAATTAAAAAATAACCGTAGACAACGTAGTAAAAACTCCATAAGCATTACGTAATATGTAGGTACTTGTAATTAAATTTACCACTACTTGTGGGTTTATTAAAAACTTATTAGCCATCATAAAATCTGGAAAACGTGAATCAAACACGAATTTAGTTAAAAAACCGAGTTATTCTTACACGATAATAAATATAATTGTCGATTACTTACTGATGCACTACATTGTCTTTATCTTTAATTTTTACCTGTAGCTCATGATTAATAATAGGGTTGAACGTTTTAAGGGCCGGGACAATTTCGTTTTGGATAATTACTGGTTGGACAATGTCCGCTCCGATAGCCACTGCTCGATTTTCGTGAATTGAATAAGAATAATCTTTACCACTATTATCCGATTTCACATTAACAACTGAAGAATCCAAAGGAATGATCGAAGCTTCATTCGAAAAACAGCCGAGCATCGTACAAATACAAACAATCTAAAATTAAGTTTTACTTTAGTTACGTAAATAGGCACGTTTGGTCCAAAAAGAGTGATAGTTATTAATGTGTAGGTACTCATTCACTTACAATTCTTGTAAACATTATGTACCGTTGGCGATGAAAGCAGATCAAAAACTAATTCTTCGACGGTGTCTATTATCCCTTTATATTAAAATCTAATAAAAAAAGTCGAAATATATTTCTAAGTAAGAAACATGCACGAAGATAGAAGATGCATTTTCCAGCTGGATGCTGGATGCTGGATGGCCACGAATAATGCATGGATCCTTCTTTCCACCAAAAACCTTTGTGCAGTATTTCAAAACATATTTTTAAAACTATATATTAGTTTTATTTTAAAGTTACATACTTATGTGCAATATAGAAAAGTGTCGAATTTCTATCGCAAGTTTGTACTCTTTACGCACATATGTATGGCTATTACTTAAACAAATTTGGCTTGTAAGTAGAATTCTTATTAATCTTTAGCAATGGTTTGGTTTGCACCATTCTTTGTGTTATACTTGAATGTTAATATCGATTGTATCGATTTTAAAACGTGTAAGTACTATGTAAAAACGTGATCCGTTCGCCAATTTTGCACAGGAGGAATAGTAATCTGCCTTAAACAAGTACAACTTACATTTTTAATTAAAGTTACTGTTAAACATAAAAACAGCGTCCAGTAAATTAAAGGCTGAATAAAATTCTATTTGAGTAATTCAACTTTATTTCCCATTAATTAATAGGTAGCTAAATATCTGCCAGTCTATGTACAAAGTATGTAATAACTTCTAAAAGACAAAAACAAATGCGATTTTTTATACCCGTATAATTTCTCACAACAAGTTGTTCTTGAATAAGCGTTCAGGTTTTATTGTTATTATTGGTAAATGTCTTTTTTATTGGTAAGTAATGCTAACGTAGCTATCCTAAGTTTTCGCTAGTATTACAAGGAATTAATATGCCTCTCGCATGACAAGTTTCAAAGCTGAAACACATGCACCTAACTGTAATTATAAATATTAGGTACTAATTTTGTCACGAAAAAGTCAAAGAATACGACGTACCTACAAGCACTTTTAAGAAGAACGTTAACTAATTATTTTAAAGGCAATTAAAGAGGTACACGACATGGAGAAGAACAGAATCGTGTCGTTCTAAAAAAAAAAACCTTTTCAAATAGAATATGGAGGTAGACAGAGACGTGAAAAATTGTTGTTGTAATGTTTTCTATTTCAAATGTTTGTAAGCAATATCTTTTAGGAAACTGCATTCGAAATAGAAAATGTAGTGGTTATCTTTTAAATAGTTGTTAAAAAAATAGAAGAGGAGATCAAAAACCATTTAAATACAAATAGAAATTAATGTTTAGAAGACATTTAAAGATTTTTCTCCTTCATTTCGTATTTGCATTTTAAATTCCTAGACCTCTTTTGTTTGATAAAATTCCGATTTGAACGGTGCCATCGAGTTATTGCTGTATTGTACAATTCTCGACAACATAAAGGTATATTATACCTATTTTAACCAGAAAGGTTCGTTGGCATCAGAAGCAAAGTCAAGGTTTAAACGAGGAGAAGGCAAATATCTTTGTATCGGTAGCATAGCATAGCGAACTCTCACCTGACCGGTTCAATTAATGATCTTCTCATTTATAATAAGTTGTACCTACTGCACTTGGTACATTCTCATAGAGCGGTCGAATATAATAAAAAGTTAAGCGTCTCATCAGTCAGAATAAAAGTTTGTTGTTGTTTTCAAAATTATAATAAGTAAGTCGCCAACTAACTGAGACAGGTTCTTCCGCGCTGGTTAGCGTTGGTCCTGGCGATTTTTCTTAGAAGAAATCGCCAGGACCATCGCTAACCGAAATCAACGGCGCTTACAAGCTTACGAGCACCGAACGTGGAAGTCTTGACATTTGTACTTCCAAGTTATAACAACCTATTCGTCTATTTTGTATCTATACATCGTATTTATTTATGCGTAAGTTGGAGCATTTTGTAAGTATTTTGAATTTTACAAGACCGGAATGTTTAATTAGTGGCCTTTACAAGAATGAGGTCACTTAATAAACCTACCCTGCAAGTAATACGCGAAAAAGAAATACATATAAGTACCTTTTTCTTTATTTGTCCTAGGTATGTAAAAGACTTGAGAGATTCGTAACTGACTTCAATTCGTTATAGTACATAACGGCTACCTTTTAATTTTCAATCAAATCATGTTTACGTACTGTTATCTAACGTACTTATTACCTATAGGATGCCTTTAGCTTGGGTCACGCATTATAACATATTAATAATGCATAATTTATTCGTTAAAAGTTTATTTACCATTCACTGCAGACGCGGCGTTAATTAGCCTTGAAATCATTATTTCATAATGTAATGCAAAGGTCCCAGTCCCAAGTACCTTTTCTGATACATGGAGACGAAAATGTTTGTTGAACCTGCAACAGAACCGAGAAACGAGAAGCTCCTTCAGTTATATGTTGGTTTAGACTTTAGACATAACATGGACATAACGTTCTTTGCCCCTTCTTCCACAGATAAATGTTAACTTAATAAGAGGCCGAGGTCCAATGTTACCGAGCTAGTTTTGCAGGGGTCCACCATCAAAAAAGTTTTCGAACGATCACGCACACCGTGCTGTCGACGGTCGATTTTACCTAATTGAACAATAGTTGCAAATAGTTGAAACAAAAAGAAATGAAAAGGGCTGCATTCTTTCTGGTACGTATTTATTTATTTATTTATTTGTTTGTTAATTTTATTTTTTAATTGAGTTTAATTCACTTTTTCTACAAAGGTACATAACGTGTAAAGTTTAAATAATATACCTACAGTATAAGTATACAGTATCCTTTCCGTCTTTGTAGTGTATGTAGCCTTTATTCAAATAACATCCTCTTTCGGTCATCGACTTCTCTTATAACTCTAACTGTTGTTCAACATCTTCAATACATATTTATGTATGTACTATTAAACATGCGAAAAAATTCAACTAAAATTTTACAACTATTCCTATACAGTACATATAATTTTATTGCACAGGTACTTGCATATAGTATGTACGTTATTTAATTACAGTAATCGCCAATTAGATTTTTTATACATAGTTTTATTCTCTTTTTAACAGATTTATTGTTTGGCTGTAATAAATGCTAGACCAGAAGAAACAAAGATTAAGGCATCTGATGTTGAAAACGTAGAGTAAGTAAAATTAAAGGTTTTCCTAGCTAATAATTAATTTTTTATGTGCATATACGCACCTCCTTCCTGATTGCCTTCTTGTTTTGTTAAATAATTCAAATGCATGAAACGTTTTTGGAATTGTAAATATGTATGCAGAAACACTTATAAATTATAAGTATTTATGCTTATATTTGACTTGAAATATTAAATAGTACAATCAAACTTACCCTTAAAATTATAGGCAAAACAAAACAAATAATATGAGAAAAATCAAACATTATAGTAACAGTTCCTCTCTTAACACAATTATGTAGGTCCCATATTTATTTTAACTTTCATTAGCTAAATTGACAGAAATTCGTGCATTATACATGTACATATTACAATATATGTACACGCCAGTGTGTGTTTTCTTTGTGTTAGTGTTTGGGGAATCTGCTTTAGAAGATAAGAGTCAAGAAGCTGCGTAATTTTTTGGGTAAGTTCTGGCCCTTTTAGTAAAAACTGCTTGAATTGTAAAAACAAAACTGCAATTATTAATTCATTTTTCAGAATCGAGAAGCAACGGGTCATAGAATTGCAGCTATTTTCGAAAATGTCCACGTCTGCTACGAACGAAGACAAAGATCATGAACGCAAGACAAAAGAAATAATGGCAAAAATAGACCAAGTGAACAAGAATTTGGGCTACGTGCAAAACAAGAATAAGCCGCAGAGGAAGTTGTATTACGGTATATTTTCCAAATCTGAACAGAAAGGGCCTGTTACTACAGCAGACCTCTTCCAGTCGGGATTGAAAGATCTTGCCAAAATTGTTGGCGTTGATAACAACAATAGCAACAAAAATTCGAAAGAGAGAAAGATTGAAAACCCGCATTCCCAGTATTTCTTGTTTCCCGTTC
>NW_020439037.1:103639-108766 GCF_000699045.2 Agrilus planipennis | reverse complement strand
TAGATTGTAATATATATATATATATATAAACAACATTTCTTTCATTATCCATCACCATATTTACAAATACATGTATATTATATTATTTTGGCATCAATCAATATGCTATTATAGGTACCTATGTTTCCGATGATTATTATAAGTACTTATTATGAGGATATACCTATATGGGTACATAATACAAATATCGGCGTCTAGGTGTTTAACCCAGAAACAAACGAAGGAAATTGTGCAATTCAATCGTTGCATGCGTAAATCCGAAGCTGGGTAAACAGAACAAAAGGGGAAAAGTCTGTCATGTGTCGTAAATGCTGGGCGTTTGCTAACGAAATATTCCGTATATAAACTTATTATTATTTTATTCACGTATTTTAATAACAACGAATTTTTAATTGCGAAATTTTCAAGGTGCAAGACCTTAAAAAAAAAAAATGTTCTGAGGTCGATACTAAAACAGTCTTATTATTAAAATTGACACGCACATGCGGTACAACTACGCATCCTGAATAAAACGGATCGTAAAAAAATGTGGATGCTCGACCAACATCTGCATAATATGCACTTGCATAATACAAATGTGCAAAAATAGAAAGTATGTCGTCGCGTCGCATCAAACACTTACAAATATTACTTACATTTGTTTTTTTATTAAATTATACACTGTGCATTTTTCTTCATTTACGTACAATACACACATAAGTTTAATCTAATTTTGTAAAATTGCATTCCAATATTTTAGAATACAACCGCAAGTGTTCCTGTATCCCGGAAATTTCGCTCCCGGTCAACAATTTCTTCTTCGACCTGCCACCCCACCTAATAATTTTCTAATTCCCCAACCGCATCCGGGTACCGATATTATCCTCCAAGATATACCTCATTTCTTTCCTCCGAATAGTTATCCCCGACCAGCCAATGCGCCACCGGTCGAAAAAGACGCCGAAGAAATCCCCACTGATCAAATTGGTGTCCATCAACCAAATCCCAAAAACAAGAAACCTGAAAAACTGGAAACTTTCGACGCCGAAGAGAAAAAAGTTGCCACCGAAGCTGAGGTATTGGATAATGCTGGTAAAAGACATCACACACCGGTCACGTCCAGTTTGAAACCTGGCGAAAGATTCTTTTTCCTAAACGGTCAAACGCTGTTTCCAAATTTCGAGGGATTTGAAAATGATTTTCTCGGTCCTTTTAAAATTTTCGAATTAAGTCNTTTGACTTGAAATATTAAATAGTACAATCAAACTTACCCTTAAAATTATAGGCAAAACAAAACAAATAATATGAGAAAAATCAAACATTATAGTAACAGTTCCTCTCTTAACACAATTATGTAGGTCCCATATTTATTTTAACTTTCATTAGCTAAATTGACAGAAATTCGTGCATTATACATGTACATATTACAATATATGTACACGCCAGTGTGTGTTTTCTTTGTGTTAGTGTTTGGGGAATCTGCTTTAGAAGATAAGAGTCAAGAAGCTGCGTAATTTTTTGGGTAAGTTCTGGCCCTTTTAGTAAAAACTGCTTGAATTGTAAAAACAAAACTGCAATTATTAATTCATTTTTCAGAATCGAGAAGCAACGGGTCATAGAATTGCAGCTATTTTCGAAAATGTCCACGTCTGCTACGAACGAAGACAAAGATCATGAACGCAAGACAAAAGAAATAATGGCAAAAATAGACCAAGTGAACAAGAATTTGGGCTACGTGCAAAACAAGAATAAGCCGCAGAGGAAGTTGTATTACGGTATATTTTCCAAATCTGAACAGAAAGGGCCTGTTACTACAGCAGACCTCTTCCAGTCGGGATTGAAAGGTCTTGCCAAAATTGTTGGCGTTGATAACAACAATAGCAACAAAAATTCGAAAGAGAGAAAGATTGAAAACCCGCATTCCCAGTATTTCTTGTTTCCCGTTCTTCCTCTTGTTCCGAATCATCGCTCTGTCAGTTTCGTAAATGATGACAAAACTGACTTTGAAATGTTGCAGAGAACGGTAACTCAAATAAAAGACATTGTAGCCAAAGTTCGTGGTCAAAATTACCCCATTTTTAAACGAGGTAACGAGTTTGTCATTCCCAGTATTAATCCAGCAACAGAAGAAGCAAAACTCGACCAAAGAACGACAAGTGTCGGGAACGGCGGACCTGCAAACTCGCCCATGGTCATCATTCCAATCAATGATAATTCCCAAGAAGATGACGGAAAGCAACATGAACAATTTGAATATGAATACGAAGAAGTTGAAGGAAGGGAAAACACCAAAATAATAACAGAGTCAAAAAGGTCAACCCATTCTCCTACGAGCACTGCTCTCGGCGTAATGGAAGATAAACGAGACTCGAGAAGACGTTACAAAACGCCGGAAGCAACAGAATCGTCAAAAATTTTGGGCATAAAACTGCCTTCGATAAATAAACCACCCAATTTCTCACCAAACGGTCAAAAATTCGGGAACGGTGGAGGCAATTCCACCAAAGACGTCCACAACCAAATCGGCGGCGACAAGAAAAAATTCTGGAGCAGAGATAATACTGGAAATGGTATTTTTATCCAAAGGCTTAAGGTGAGGAAAGGTGGAGTTGCTATAGCAGGACCAGGTGGTATAGCGACTGCTGGTAGTGGTGGAACTGCAATCGTAGGACCCAGCGGTGTGGCTTACACTCAACCCGACAGTGTGGCTATTGCTGGAGCTGGATCGAAAGTTGTGGCAGTCGATGCTGGAATAAATTTAACCGATTTGATTAATACCCTGCAAAAAATGAACAGGTCGACGGAAAACGAATTCGTACCGAGGGTCGGTAAGGTCGTCGCAACTGGTCCGGTCATATACTACAACAGGGGTTAACACCTAATAATTAAGAAACTTCGTTTCATAATATAAGTACATACATAAATTGTTGATCACTTATTTTATTTCTTTATTACGGTGCGCGTTCTTCTTATCGAAGATCCTTCTAACGAAAGATCTTTGTACCTAATACATGTGTATATTATTCCGCTCTTAAAAGACCATTAATTTATTGTTGATAGATAGTTGAGATAGTTAATTAATAGAATGTTTTACTATGAGCGATCCGAAGTGGTACAAATAAAATTATTTTTACAAAACCCAGCCTTTTTCGTATTTCATTATTAACGTAGTTTATAATAAATACTTAAAAAAAAAAAGAAGGTGATGTACAGTTGTGGCTTTTATTTCATTTTCATTAACATCAGTTTTTTCTTTTATCTGTAGATTTGCAGACCCTTTCAACTTCCTAACAAGTCTCACTAATTTACCGCCTGCTCGCTTTATTTCGAACCACAGTTCATTGTCTGAACAAAGAGTAGAATTGAAAAAAGTAGACGATAAAATCTTACGAAATGACTCGGTAATATCATCACCATTTCAAGCAGTTTATTTGAACGATTTTTCAAAGGCCAACCTCCTAAAAAACGGAGATGGAGATCGTAACCAAGACGTGGTGACTTACAAAAGCAATCCCCTGTTTCAATTTTTGAAAAATGGACACACTATACAACTGAACAGAATTATCAGTTTTAGAAATACGGATGGAAGTAACGACGTTGCCACTTTAATTTTAAAACCCATAGCTAGAGCCGTTGCGGCTCAGGATGGGAAAGCTGTAGCAAACCCCTTGTCAAGGGCTGTTTTACGAAAAGGGACAGATGTCGACATTCTTTTTGAACCTGAAGCTTTTGCCATCGTTGGGCCCGGGGGCATAGCCCATGCGCAAAGTGACTTGGAAATAAGCTACGAAAATGATGATGAAAATTTTACGAAACATTTAAATACCTGATGGGTATAAAAAATGAAAAAGAACATTTTTAATTCTTAATTTATTGTCGTCCATTCAATATTGTAGATAAATTTTTTTGGAAGAAACTACTAGACCATTTTATAATTAATTAGTTAAACAGTTTATAGCTTGCCTTCTTCGGCAATCGACTGACTCTCTGCATGCATTTATTCCTTCAGTTAATTTATTTCAAATTAGGCTAACGACTGCAGTATTTCTTTCTTGTATAAGTACTCTGTATTATCTTCACTCTTACTAATCTTTAATTAAGATGAAACGTAAAGTGTATTTTTTTTTTTTATTTAAAATTTTCACTGCATATCGTGAATATTTATTAATACCACGTAACTACATACATTTCTGTAAAATCAGTCACCTGTGGCAATTTGTTGGTAATGTGGCGAAATAAAGGTTGCAATGAATATCAACCAAAAATTACGAAACATGTATGCATAGGTACGTCTGCAAAATTGATGAACATTTCGCTTTGTGTTGATTATGGTTTACTCACTGTATTTAATGATTTTTTTTTAAGTATAAAACCTTCGAAGACAACACTGCTTCCCTTCTATGGCGGTGCTAAGGGGCAAAGTTTAGAAATAATTCAACTACCAGACGGTAAAGTAATAATGAATATAATCAAGTCTCCACCCACCACGGAACGTCCAAGGGAAGAAACAACTGCGCATCCCGAGGACGTGGAATATCCTTCAATTCCCAATAGGTACGAAGATGATTTCGACGAACCTGAAACAAATATAAGGACAGTGAAACTCACTGCCGATCGTTTAATTCAATTGCAAGACAAATCAAAAAACGACAGTCCTTTAAGTGAAGAAGAACAGACGGAGTTTAACAGGGGAATTGCCCTTTTGAGCGAAACTGCTTCAAAATTTGCCCAACTTCAACAAAAAGATAAGCTAATATCTCCCATGGAGTCGAAAACTGATGTTTCGGACTGGTTGAGCAGAAAAAAGGACAAGAAAGAACCCAACAAAATTAAAGACGACAACAAGAAGGAACAAAAGAAGAAAGAAGATGAAAAACGTAAGGAGGAAGAACAGAATAATAAAGAAGACAGACTTGAAGGAGAAAAGAATAAAGAACAGAATCAGAATGAAGATTCAGACGAAATTGCCATCAATTTACCCTCGGAGGAAGCTTCGGTCGCCGAAGCTAAACCGGTAGGGTTAGCTGTAGCAGGTTAGAAATAAATTATTTAAATATAAAAGAACGTGGTCCTTATCATAGGCATTTTCCACTGAAAATTGGTAAAATTCTCCTCAGTAGTAGTACTTAGTTAAAATTTTCAGTTTAG